>NW_020187732.1:513121-551084 GCF_900000015.1 Plasmopara halstedii | reverse complement strand
GGTCGGTGACCTAACTTACGCTTCCTCAAAGCGCAAAGCTACGGCAGCCCCGCTGCAAATTGTGTTGCATGAACAAGGCATAAGAAAATGATTGTTTGTGTTTAAGGAACAAGGCATGGTGCGGTGCCTTACTGCACAAAAGTCTCATTCTAGCAATCTGCATCTCTTGAATAATAATCATCTCGTTAAAGTAAGAGAGCTACGAGAGAGTATAGCATGCAAATCTATTTGTCGCTTGCACATGTATGACGCGTATAAATCCTGTATTTGGAATACCACCAAACAATGTCCATCAAACGCGATAGCAATCATAATATCAGCTGATGATAAAAGCATTGTATTAGCTACTTGAAAGTTGTTAATGCCACAAACACTAGTTTTTACTCGTAGCGATGAACAAAAACAAAATTGTGCACATCATATTTTGGGGTCGTATTGTATTGAAGGGCAGTCTAATTGTAGTGTGTGCGAAGCTAATGCTCTTTGATGATTGGTCATTCATCCCTAACCAGTTGGCAAATCAAAAGCAGTCGTCTGCAAAAACTCGCCTAAATCACTATGTCGGTGCCCTTTTTAACGTAAATCGCCTTGACGTTATGTTGTTTAATGCACGTCCGTCGCGGTGCAATAACGGGACTCTTAAACATGACTGTATCACATTTTGACGCTAATAACAGTAAGAGGTTATGGAAAGCGGCACGCTAAGACGCTGCCTCGACTTGGCGAGGACATTAGCGGTCTCACAATCTAATCAACACTCAGACTGCTTCGTTGTATTACGTATGTAATAGCAGTACCGTGTATTCTGTGATTTGCTAATCATATACCCGACTTGCACAAATCTGCGGCATTTTTCACTAAATTTACCAGCGTTAACAAAATATATGTACCGCAATCCATATAGGTTATTATTCTGTCAAATCATGGTGGGTCAGAAATCAATTTGTGCTTGTTTTTGTCGCCAGAACTAGAAAAAATCGAAGGCAGATTCAGCACATGGTCCGACAAGAACATTATCATGACGTAAAGATTTCCCATCAAGCAACTTTCATGTTTTCATAAGCGAAACAGCAATCACTGGTCTTAAGATGCCTTTAACATGATACATGCAGACAATATGTTAAGAGAAAAGCATTTTTGGGACTATTTCGACTTATCCTGAAGCCAGTTTTGATTGTTTCATTGAATTTTACAGAATAGCAACGAAATTAGAAAACTCTACAGACTTGTATTGGTGAAAAAAAATATTAAGAATGTATCATAAATTAATTTAATGTTCGACAAAAATTATCGGCTGCTCAATTTTTGACACTTCCCGCTGGACAGACAGCGCATCACCAGAGTACAACCTATAGGCGCTCATTAAGTATATTTCAAGTATCCTGTAAAAGGCCATAGCTCGGCCACCATGGACGTGGGTACTCATGTCTGGATCAAGTCCAACGATCCGTTTGTCTGGAAAGCGGGCGAGGTGATCGACTCGCAGGATGCCAGCGGTCTCGTGCCAGTGCGGCTTCTCGACACGGGCATCACTGTCTATCGTACGTGCTTTACATCTAACTGAGTTGACAATGTAGCCTCTGTAGCTTGAACTGCACTGCTATATGTTCATTGGTGTTTGATCGCAACTCACACTTTAATGTACAAATAGGTCACCACTCGAGCCTAAACGACGAATTGTGTTTGCGCAACATGTCAACCAATTTTACTATGACATCAAGTCTCACAAGTCTTGAGCATCTGCACGAGCCAGCAGTTTTGCAAGCACTTCATGAGCGTTTTGACTATGATCAGATCTACACATCTATTGGGGACATTCTCGTGGCGCTAAACCCGTTCAAACCGCTCCCAAAATTGTATTCAGACATACAATTGAATGTGTACAAGCAAAACACGAAAGATCCTAGCAACATGGAGAAAAAATCCTTACCACCTCATGTATTTTCCATCGGTAGTAAAGCTTTTGGTGGACTATTAAAACCTGAGCGACGAAACCAAAGTATTCTAGTCAGTGGAGAGAGTGGAAGCGGCAAGACGGAGAGCACTAAGTTTCTAATGCAGTTTTTAACTAGTGTGGGGCGTGATTCAGGATGCACAGAGCATGATGAAAGTGATGCTGTGGAGATTGGCAGGAGAATCCTGCAGACAAATCCGATCCTGGAATCGTTTGGTAACGCCCAGACTATCAGGAATGACAACTCGAGTCGATTTGGCAAATTTATTAAGATTCAGTTTGGACAAAATAATGAAATTGTCGGTGCCCAGATCATGAGCTATTTGCTGGAAAAGGTGCGAGTGCTGCACCAGAATCCAGAGGAGCGCAGTTTTCATATTTTCTATGAGCTACTCGAAGGAGCTGACAAGACGTTATTGGACAAATTGGGACTCACAAAAGGAGGAACGTATGAACTGCTAAATTCGTACGGGCCAAATTTCGCACGGAAAAGAGCTGTGGTAGACAAGTATGCGCATTTGTACACAGAAACTATACGCGCATTTAAAGACACAGGAGTTGGTGAGCTGGAACAGCTCGATATTTTTAAAATTCTCGCAGCTTTGCTGCACCTGGGAAACGTCAATTTTATAGCTCAAGGCAAACAGGACGCTGCTGTCGTCACGGCGGCGTCAAGGTTTCACTTGGAAAAGTGTGCAGAGCTCATGGGTGTTGACGTCGATAAGCTGGCAACACTCTTAAGTAGCCGAGAGATTAAAGCCGGCATGGAAATTATGGTGCTTCAACACACTTCCGAGCAAGCCAAGGAGACTTGTCGCTCGTTAGCCAAAGCTATATATGGTCGCCTTTTCACGTGGCTAGTGCGTCGTCTGAGTGATGAGATTAATTATTTTGATTCGGCCATCTCAATCTCGGAAGAAGACGATGAGCTGGCTACGATTGGTATTCTGGATATTTTTGGATTCGAAAGTTTAAATCGCAATGGTTTTGAGCAACTGTGTATCAATTATGCGAACGAACGATTGCAAGCACAGTTCAACGAGTTTGTTTTTGTGCGAGAGCAGCAAGTGTATATGACAGAAGGAATTGACTGGACGACAATATCCTATTCAAGCAATGAAGCTTGCTTGGCTCTATTTGACGACAAAAGCAAGGGTCTCTTCTCGTTGTTGGATCAAGAGTGTCTGATGCCAAAGGGCTCGAATCAAGCTTTGTGTACAAAGTTTTATCGGTATCTTGGCGAACGAGGGTCTGCCGACTCGGCAGGTTTGTTGCGGCAGTCACAGGTTCGTCAGAGCAGTCTCCGTCGACTCAAGTCTTCCTTACGCCGTCATATTCATGGAGCTGAAGAGCACGACGAGTCAATTGATCAAGGCACCAATGCACATCCTTTTTCAGCGTCTAAATTAGAACGCGTGAATCATCAATTTGCAATTTTTCATTTTGCTGGTCGCGTGTGCTACAACGTCGAGCAATTTGTCGAAAAAAATACAGATTCGCTGCCGACCGACGCAAGCGATATACTGTCATCAGCTAGCAATGCAGTCGTGAGCGCGATTGGAACTGACGAGACTGAGAATCCTGATACTGATAGCGGAGTGGCTGGGCGGAGACGTTATTCCATGCTGCGCACGCCTAGTGTATCAGCAGAGTTCAAGTGTCAGCTAGACCGTCTCATCGCTCAGATAGGACGCACGGAAGCTCACTATGTTCGCTGTCTCAAGCCCAACGAGGTGAAGAAACCGGGCATATTCGATCGCGAAAGAATGGTAGAGCAAATGCGCTCAGTAGGTCTCTTAGAAGCTGTGCGCATCGCACGTCATGGGTACTCTGTTCGTCTTGCTCATGGTAGCTTTGTCGAGCAATTTTCAGAATTTAAAAGCTTCATAAGCTCACGAGATCGAGCTTCGGCGATGAGCACATCTGATTTGGCTCAAGCTTTAGTGACTGTCTTGATGAACAAGGTGCTGTCAGAAGATGGCGTTGAGCGAAAAACGGAAAGCTTCCACGATCTAACTCGTGAAGCTGACGGCACGCCACTCCAAAATAAGAGTCATTGTAAGGATGTACAAGTGGGCAAGACTCTGGTGTTCTGCAAGTCCAGAACATTCGATATATTTTGTCAATACCGCTTGGAGTTGCGAGTGCATTGCGCCATTGTGCTGCAAAAGCATTATCGTGGATACCGACGTCGAGCTGTTTATCGAGAGCTTCGTTGCTTCCTAATTCACATACAGGCAATTGCTCGAGGATTTATTGCCAGAGCTCAAGCGGCCAAATTGCGCCAGATCAAATGCGAAAGAGCTGCTGCTTGTATCCATGCGTGCTGGAGACGTTTTATAATACGACGTAATTTTCTCCAACTTCTCGAGCACAAGCGTCGATTAGACGCTGTGCTTGTAATTCAGACTCGCTTCAGGCAATTTGTGGCAAAGCGAAAACTTGCGAAAATGCTACAAATCAGAAAGGAAAATGCTGCTGCTCTTGTTATCCAAACAAATTATCGCCATTGGCTTGTAGAGCTTAAACTTGCTCGACTTCGAAGAAATCAGCTTGAGACGACCGCTGCTCTACACATCCAGCCACTTTGCAGACAATTGCTGGCAAGACGACAGCAAGACACGATGCAGCATGAGCCAGATACTGCTTATAGAATCCAAGAGAACAGCTGCCGATGGCTTGAGCAGGACAGCAACACTATCGCAAAGCTTGAACGTTTTCGCTTACGCATAGCGTTTCGCAAATTTCGCCGCGCATGTGAAGTAGCTAAATTCGCAGGTGAAATGGAAGCCGAGCCTTCTCCAAGTGACAACTCGCTGGCGAGCTGCAGAACTGACAAGTTCGTTGACCACCCGGTGACATTGTCAAGCTTGGAGCAGGAAGACAGCTACAGTACCAGAAGTGACCGAATGGAACCACCACTTCAAATCTCCGCTCCCTTCCACCGCCGCACTAGCAGTAAACAACGCAATCGGGTGAACAATCGAAATCGTACTCGAGAAGGTAGTAGTCACACGGACCAGCGCAATTTGCTGCTTGAAAATGAAATCCTGCGCCTGCAACAAATGCTTGTCGAACAACAATCTGGTCCATCAAATGGCCATATGCATCGGTCTTTTGCAAGTTCTCGTCCACCACGACGTGTTCCACTTGACTTTAGTCAATCCACTTGTGAAACACGCACAAATTCTAGCGGTTGGTATTCAGTGGACAGTGCTCCGTCTGAAGGAGAAGAAGGGGAAAATGACGCTGACGTATCCTTACTGCCGCCACGTCGTGCACGAAGTGTACTGCCTACGCAGGATGTCGATCATGTATCCAGGCTGTCGCAAAAAATAGAGGAATTGGACGCCAAGTGTAAGTTTCTGGAACAGCTCGTGGCTCGCAATACTTATGACGACGCCGCAAGAGAGTCGATTCAGTACACTCGAGGATCGCTTGATGGCAGAGAATGCTTTGCATTGGATGGATCACCATCATATGACAATCGTCCTACGAGTGAAACTGGTTCAGATGTGGACTCTATCATTTCTAACATGCAGAACCAGATAGACATGCTACGGCATTCGATTGCTGCGAGCGACCAAACGCATCAAATGTCTCGCAAAACTCATGCCATGTCCTTGTCATCCAGTACACGACCAACGCGATCGTCATCAATTGTTTCGTTGACATCGTACTCAAATTTAAGTACGACTGAAGCCCCGCGAAAATTGCCGTCACTCCCGTTGTCCGAGTCTCAGCTGTCAATTGGTGGTTCTTCTCACGGGAATGGTACTCGCACTTCGCTTGGATACCCTTCGCCGCCAACGTCTTCGAATGCATCGTCACTTTACCAAAGCCAGCAATATGCACCTGCCCACTTTGGTCGTAGCAGACCTCGCATCGTCAAATGGGCGCGATCCAGCAATTGTTACGAATGCGAAGAGCCATTTAATTTGTTTATGCGGCGTCATCACTGTCGTATGTGTGGGAATTCGTTTTGTCATGAACACTCGAGTCGACGTGTGTCGGTCTTTGGCATTGGATTTGATGATGAACCTGTTCGCGTCTGTGATAATTGTTTTGCCGAATATTATGTAGCGCTGCAGGAGCAGAGCACACCTCAGTATCCTTCTCAGCTTGGTTTGAGTACGGGTCCGCTTTATACATCATCGAGGCTTAGTGGTCTATAGGTAGATAATTCGTTTTAAACAAGTGAATGAAGTGAAAGTCGTAAGAGCTTTATATATATTTCCAAAATCGTCAGCCATTCATTAGTAGTGCCATCCGATTTTACACCGAAGGTTTCACCCTACCCATCTATTCAAGTCTCATTCATGACAAACGACGAGCTCAATTCCTCCATTGACAACATCGGTGGTCTCACCGTATTGTACATTTTGCACACAATTCTTTTGGATAACTACAGCGGGGCTGCCGAAGCTCTTTGCTTAGAGGAAGCTTGCAAAGGTCACAGACCCTACGCTCTATACTAGAACCAGTACGAGTGTAGCAGATTGCAATCCGCTACCTCCAAGAGTACCCGACACCTTAACCCAAGGCAAATGTACTCTTTCGTTCAAATTAAACTGTATTTATCTGTTTTATTTGCGACTAGCGAAATCCAAGAAATAGTAAAACCTTATTATTATTCATGACTACTGGCAGTCCCACCACGTAGTGGATTCTTGTTACGGTGTAGCTCCACCATCGTATAATTACACCGACTTGTGGACTCCACACCTTTGTACGATCACACCACTTTGGGTAAACCACCCTTCATACCACTGAACGTGTAACCCCGTCACACCCACCCATAAAAATACTCACAATTCATATTTAACTGTCGCCTCGTACGAGGCTCGCGTGTCTGAGACACCGTTACGTCCCTAGGACCTTTCTTACGCATTTTCTGATCAATTTGCCCTATGACTATGTTACGAAAAACATCCAGCCTCGCAGAAGCCGAGAAAGCCAGCGGGCAAAGCCCTACTTCTTCTTCTACCCGCGGTGCGTCTCCGGACAGTACGTCCGCGGCTTCATGGGAAGCGCATCCCTAGCCCTCGGCAATTGGGCGTCACACACCGCGCCCGCCACAGGCGACGGATTAGCTGCGTCTTGGAGCTCCCGTTGACGCCACCAGATGGTGACAAGCCATTTACCTCGTCGAGAATTAGGGGGAAGTCGACTTCAAGGCGGATACTCCTTTTCCAGGATAAGTAAGAAGAAGAGGGTGAGGTGCCCCAGAGGTGCGACGTGAGCCCTGTTCCAACCATGCGGACACCGTGTCCAATCCCCTATCTCTCGACTTCCGGGAAAAGTGATATTATTACCAACCGCCTCAACGAGGCACAGGAGCAGCACTTGGGCGCTTCCCACAAAACGGCTCTCATGCGCTCGTTTTCACGTTTGGTACTAGACCTTCGTGTGGAATTCGGCTTCCGCTCGGCGGATCTCGCTACTGAAGCAAAAGACGCAATCACTCGATCGTTTGGCCTCTATGATGTCGGACCACTGGCCACCACACAAGCTGATCTTGACCACTTAAGAGCTCTCCGAGCTCGCTTCTTGGTACTTCAAAAAATTCTTCTGGATATGTACCTCGCTCAGCTCCGAACTCAAAGAGGTGGCGCTTCTGTACCCGCAATGCGGATCACTCCTGTGGTCCATGCCCCTACGAAGATGTCGTCGAAGTATTTTTGTGCATACGCCCGGTGGGACCTAAACAATCGCGCCACAACTCGATTGAATGCTGCTGATGCATTTGACAGCCCGAAGGGGCATCACCAGCAACTCCCAGAGCATGCCGCTCGAAGTTCTCACCGCTGTCAGCAAAATATCACTCGCTCTCGTGAGCAATTGGTAATTCCCATCGACCAAGTCGAGTGCGCTGTACTTTGTACAGTCAACCATATTGTTCTGGAAAACATCCTTCCTAAGAATCGTTGTCTGTGCCAAAATGATGGCAGCATTTAGCTTATTGTAAGCGTGAACGATACGCCACTTGCCGTTCGGCTTTCGGACTCAAAACGTTGGTGTCGAAAGGGGAGACTTGCTCTCACGCACAATTCCTGCGTCGTGCTTCGCACGGAAAAATGCGTCAATGACGTCATACTGCTCCTTAGGCAGGGGTCATTGGCGTGTTAAGCCGTCTTTGGCTCCCGGAACCATATAATCTCATGACGTACAACTCGGTCCGGAGGTAGGACCGACGGAGGGTCGTTGGAGACGACGTCTTGAACTTTCTTTACCAAAGGATAGTACGGATCCGAGGGATCCTTCAGGATCAACGATCCACTACGTGCGTTCAGCACTTTCTTGGTGTCCTTCAGGACAGCTTCATCTAGAAGCGACGACGAGTTTGTCTCCTCGTTCGGTAGTATAATAACCACCTCGGCAAAATCGCCTGCCTCCAGAGCACCGCTTGACCTTTCGAAGGACATCTCGTCCAGCTCAAGAAGGGAATTCAACGCAGGATTAGCCTCAATGGTAACGTTACCGTCTTCGTCTTACGTCATACCGCTGACAAGGGTGTATAGCTGTGCGCTATCGTCAATAGTAGACACACTCTGGGTCAGGTTCGACGCCCTGCATCTCGCATGGGCCATACGGCTTCGCCGTGTCCTCTCTATAAATATTCTACGTCTTTCCCACTCGCTGCTCCATTGGTGTCATGTTGTTATCAATATCATCCGACGAAGAGGTGCTATTTACGCAAACTTTGTCGAGTGGAAAGGTGCCACTCCTTGCGCATCAGAAGGGCCTTGCCCAAGATGCCTCAGACCTCGTCCGACCATGCATCCCAGATAGATTGTCTAGCTGAATGCGTTAATCGCGCAATCGGGGTATCCGCCAAAACATTTGTGCAGGGCGACCGCGATGCTGAAATGATACGTTTTCACTCAAAGAGCTTGCGTTAAACAACAACAACACCTTTTTAGTATACTCGTTCCTGACACCACCGCAAAGTGGCAACATTCTGAATGGGAAAGTAGTTGTAGATAAGGATCAACTCGCTTCCCGGCGGCATTTTATTGCGAGATTGCGAATTATTTCTCGGCAGGATTGGGTTCTCGAAAGCTACATGCAGATATTAGAAGCAGACAAAACACCTCTGAATCCGTAGCGGGTAGAAAGGTTCAGCTGAATGCAGCTATTCTACCTACAACGCAGGTTTTGCAGTCTACAAGATAAAAATGTACCTCTACTAAATTGAGCCCTTCTTCTAGGTCGCAGCTAAAACCATATTGAGTTCGACTCAAACGCTTATTGAAGAAAATTCATCTTTTCTTTTACGTACGATTCTGGAGTCGTGCAACGTCCCTTTTCGATATGTAGCGCTTTTCCAAGACGAATCAACGTATCAACCGACTTTGCTCAGCTATAATTTACCCTAGGAGGCTATCCAATTTGTGCCGCTTGAGTTGCCTCAGATCAATCCATCAAATTGCCAGGACCCGCGAGTGCATCTAAAAAATCGGAAGCACACTGAGAATCTTAGAAACAGTCGACGTATAGACACAGCATAATCGTCTCAAGTACAACGCTAACAGGATACTTTGACTACGCGGAAATATTTAGTTCTTGTCCCTCTCGGGTGAAGTATCGTAAAGTAACGCAGTCTCTCACAGTTGGCATGCAGCAACTGCTTTGTAACGTGAGCAGTGCTCAGGTGCATCACTGGGGCCACGCCCTCGATGACTCGGCCCTTGGCCGACCATGCCGCTCTTGGTAGGTAGCAACTGCTTTGATACTTGAGCAGTGCTTAGTGAATTACGTGCCACTTCACGTTCAGCCCGCGAGCCATGCTTGGGGCTCTTGTCCAATACATCTTCGGATTCTTCGATATCCAGCACATTGACGGTCCCGCGCCAACAGTGCTGCTACATCCTAGCAGAGGTGGTTCATGACTCACCAAAACTCCACCAAGTAACGTGCGCGTAGCGCCCAAGGTCTCCGACCTCAGATCAATCCAGGGCTCATGGTGTTCCAACCATGCCATACCAAAGATAAGGTCATTTCTTGCATCAAGTCTAAGGTTAAGCAGCGCTTTACGCTATTCAAGTCAGGAAATTTGACACCGAGATCCACAGACATCCTTTGTTCAGTGACACAAGTCTCCGTCGCTAAGCAAACAGGGACGGTGTCACTCAACCGCGATTCCAGTGCCTCAGCATACAGCTGGCTTCCTTCAATCACGGATCGTCGAGCATAATTGTCCGATGCCCCTGAGTCAATAATCATCTTCAATGGCTTCTCAAAATCCTTCACGGTCACTTCTACGACCACAAGCCTGTCTTACATACACGATCCGTGCTCAAGACCACGTAGCTCTTCGAGGTTGGGACCTGCTGCCCTCGACATCTCTGGGGCTCAACAGAGCTTAGTTCCCCCCCTGTTGGGTAATTTTTGAGCGACACCCCTTTTTAGGAGTCGTGTAAGCCATGTCAAGCACGTGCTGAAGGGTTTTATTCATTACCCTGCTCTTCCCGGCCCGGGGATTGAAATCTGGACCCCTCCTCCTTGTTGGGAGCCTCGCGCCTACTGGATGTTGTCGTTTCCCCGCGACAAACCAGACTGGTCAGAAGCGATACATCGGTTCGACGAACTTTTGCGCGCCTTGCGCAGGGGACAACCAGTTCGACGGGTGTCGACACAGACAAAACACCTTCGGGTGTCTTAACGCTGCTCGGCAGCTCAGAGCTCTATCTCCTCGTCTTCAGCATAGCTGAGATGCATTGGCTTAGGCCCGCTCGACGAGCTGCTGGAGTGTGAACTCCAATTAAGTCGTACCGAGTTGAAGTTGGATCTGGCATTTAATGCCACGTTCACCGCTTCATCAAATGAGACGGATGCACACGGAAGACTTTCATTCTAATCGCGCCAGTGCGAAGGCCCTCCATAACGACGGTCACTGCGACCACCTCGGGGAGACGACCAGCTGCCATCCCGGCAATGAGAGTGCGCAACTGTTGGGCAAAGTACACCATTATTTTTCTTGCCCTGTCAGGCGGCAAGGATTTGCGATCGCACACGATATTCCTGGTAAGGCGAGGAGAACAATCGTAAAATGCAGCTTCCGCTCCGTCGAGGAGAGAAACATCGTATCAACCGAAGTACAGCACGTCAGTGCCCATTCATGCGCTCGACAACCGAGCTTCGAGATAGCTAGCGGCACGCACTGTTGCTCGGTCTCGAACATGGCGGACGCTATAGCCATCTTGGCCTCTCTTACTCAGAGCAGAAGATTCTTTCCATCCTTACCCTCAAAGTCTAAACGCTCACCATGAGCGGCCTGGGTTGGTAGGAGTCATCCGTCGTCGACGGTGGCTTCATGGACGTAGTCGACGCCGACAGCTTCTGCTGTATGTGATCTAGCAAAGCATTTTTTATAGCTCGAAAACGCCTCTAGGTGCCGTTCATCGCTTCGGTAATTTTTGAAAAAAGGTGTTTCACGCCCCCAGGGCCCAGCAGGGACATCAGATTGTTTAGCCCGTCCTGCATGCCCTGGGGCAAATAGTAGTTTTTCTCCGTCCTTCACAGATATCGATATTGACTTCATGAGCTACCAAGTGCAGCGGAGCTGCCGTAGCTCTTTTGCTTACAAGAAGCTAAGCTAAGATCATTGACGTTACCTTCTTTACAAGAACCAGTACGGGTGTAGCGGATCGCTATCGGCTACCTCCAAGAGTTCTTAAAACCTTAACCAAGGTAAAGACGCTCTACTGTTCAAAATTGACACTGTATTTAATCATTTGGTTGCGACGTAGCCGCCAATAACTTAAACCTTAGGTTTTCCTAGTTAATATAGTAAAACCTGATTTATTTAATAATGCCTAATTATTATTGTAATATGCATTGCTACTGGCAATCCTGCCACGTGGTGGCTTCGTGTTACGGTGTAGCCATTTCATTGTGTAATTACACCAAATTGTGTAATCCACACCATGCCATCATTTTTGACCCGCCCTCTGCACAAGGGTACGTGAAACCCCGTTTCAGACTGCCAACAAACGGAGGGTACCGGTAAACCGGCCAGCGGCGCCGTCGCAATTGATGAGAAGCTCAACCTCTCACGCGTTTCACACGTGCACACAGATGAGATCGTCCATTTGAACAATTTAGTCTACCTGTAGTGGCAACTCACAGAGCTGTACGTCTTCTCATGACCGAGATGACCACTGACTGGAGTGTCGTGAGCCTAATAGAGGATACGGTATCTCAAGTTCTCATCGTGAGAAGCTATGATCGTGGCGTATCCGTCAAATTGATGCTATAATACAGACACCCAGTACTCAACGAATATCGGTGTAACCGTGCGCGCAATTGTGCCGACAATTTCTTGTCCGAGTTTCCAAGCTCCTTGCTCCCGAGAGCACAAATCTTCACCCGCGTATGCGGCGCGAATCACATTCGCCGCTGACGACGTCACAGTCGTGACATGGGCAAGCTCATAATCCGGTTGCGTGACAACGCATCAGCCAAAGCATTTTGCTTTCCTGGCTTCTACTTCATCTCCGAGTTATCGTTCTGAGTAGAAGATAAGCCACCTGGACATACTCTGCGAGAGGTGAGGCGACTGAGTTGCAGTGCGTAGTGACGCATCATCTGTGTAGATCACAAACGGCTAGGAGTTAAGTAGTTGCAGCCTGAACTTGACAAGTGCATACTTCATCGCGAGTAATTCCTTGTCGTGAATTGGGTTGCTCTTCTCCGCAACCTTAAGCTGGCGAGATTCGAACGCGATCGCTCCTCGGTGTCTACTTGCAGCAGTGCACAGCCAATGCAAAATCCAAAGCGTTACAGACGTCATTATAAAGAAAGATCGGGGTCTGGCAACGTTAGTATTGATGCATTAAGGAAGCCGTTTTTGAAGCCTTCTGATGTTCGGTGACGCTAACACCATCCCGCTTCCATCTTAAGGAGATTCGACAATGGCCGTGTCATTTTTGCATAATTCGCGCTATACTTGTGCAAGTAGTTGGCAAGGCCAAGCCACTTGCGCAAGTTCTCTTGGTTCTTTGGAACCAGCAAGTCCACAATGGCCTTGACCTTGGCGGAATCTGGTCGAAGGCCACGCGGCCCAATTAACACCCTACAAACGAATTTCTTCCGCGCCGAAAATGCACTTATCTGGATTAGCATACAGCTTATTCGTGCGCGTGCACTTGAGCACCGCTCTCAAATAGACGATAAGGTTTTTCTCTTCTGTCCTTCCGGGCCCGCACGACTGTGGAAGAAGATGTCGCCGAAGAATGTTTGTGCATATGCTCGGTGGACCCTGTAAAATTGCGTCACAAGGCGACAAAATGTTACTGGTGTATTTGACGGCCCTTGGGGCATCACCAGCCACTCCCAGAGCATACCGCTCGGAGTACTCACCGCTGTCAGCGGGACATCACTCGCTTTCGCGGGTAATTGGTAAGTCCCATCGACCAAGTCGAGTGCGCTGTACGTTGCACAGCCAACCGTATTGTTCTGTAAAACTTCCTTCCTGCGAATCGGCATCTGTGCCGAAATGGTGGCAGTATTTAGTTTATTGTAAGCGTGAGCGATACGCCACTTGCCGTTCGGCTTCTTGACACAAAACGTGGGTGTCGGATGAAGGACTGGCTTTCACGCACCATTCCTGCGTCGTGGTTCGCACGGTAAAGGACGTCAATGACGTCACACTGCTCTTTGAGCAGGGGCTATTGACATGTTAATTTCCGGAACCAGGTCGATCTCATGACGCACACTTTGTTCGGAGGTAGGACAGACGGCGGGTCTTTGGTGACGACGTCTTGGAATTCCATTACCAAAGGATAGTAGGATCCGAGGGATCCCTCAGGATCGACAATCTATATCGTGCATTTTGCACCCTATTGGTGTCCTGATGGACAGCTTCATCCAGAAGCGACGACGAGTTGATCTCCTTTCACGAATCATATAATGACCATTTCGGCTAAGTTGTCTGCCTTCGAGGCACCACCAAACTCTTCGAAGAACATCCTGTCCAGCTCAAGAAGAGAATCCTTTGACGAGAATTGCCTCGAGGGAGACGTCGCCACCCCTCCCCCCGTCATACCTTTGACGAGGGTGTATAGCTGAGCGCTATCGTCAACGGTAGACTCATCCAGGGTCAGGGTCGACGCCTGGCGTCTTGCAGCTAGTATACGGCGTCACCATTGCCTCTCCACAGAGGTTCTACGTCCCGTCGAGACCAGCGGGAACACACATTCAGTGTCGTCCAGTCTTAGCCCCACTTCCTGCTCCATCGGAACCCAGATGTTATTAAAATCTTCCGATGAAGAGCTGCTAGGCCCCGCAATTTTCGTCCAGTGGATAGCGTGCCACTCCACGCGCACCTGAAGAGCCTTGCCCAAGATACTACGAACTTCGTCCGACCATGCCACTCGTGGCATGCAGCAACTGCTTCGTAAGGTGAGCAGTGCTCAGTGGATTGCGTGCCACTCCGCGTGCAGCATTGGGGCCTCACTCATGATGTATCGGCCCTTGGCCAACCATGCCACGAATGGCATGCAGCGACTTATCCGATACCTGAGCAACGCTCAGTGGATTACGTGCCACTCCACGTTCAGACCGCGAGCCATGCTCGGGGCTCATGTCCGATACACCTCCAGTGTTTGACAACTTCGAAACTCCGATCTCCAGCAAGTTGACCGTCCCGGTCCAATATCCACGCCAATAGCGATTTTGCCTCCTAGCAAAGGTGGTTTCTTGACTCACCAAAGCCCCACAAGGAGACGTGCGCGTAGCGCCCAATGTCTTCGACCTCCAGTCGATCTATGGCTCATGGTGTTCCAATCATGTCATACCACAAATAAGTCATATTTTGAATCCAAGTCTCAAACTAAGCAGTGTTCCACGCTATCGAAGTCAAGACACCGAAGTCCACAGGGGACCTTCGGTACAGTGACACAAATCCCCGTCGCTAAGCAAACATAGGGTTATTGTCACATTTACGTACGCTACACAGCATATAAGTCATCGCGACGCATTATTTACTGATCACCGACGTTCTCTGTGGGTCCTTTTCTTCTTTCTAGGTGACAAACACTCCCAAGTCCTTTTTCTCATGGTACCACCACCGCCTACACCGTGTCAACCTTCAGTCCCTTCTATTCGTGGCTCATCGTGGTGCCAACCGTCGCCTGTCCAGACTCCCGACTGCACAACACGTACACTTGCTTTCGACTCGGTAGCTTCCAGTAAAGCAGACGAAGTCAGTGCTCGGAATAAAAAACGCCGTAGGAGAGTAGGCGAAAGCGCAGTATTCACTTCAGCGCGAAGGCCACTTGGAACGGAACAGGAGGAAGATCAGGACGAGAACGACGAGATCAAAGACACAGAACAGATGTGGACGTACAAAAGCGAAGGTGATGATTTACGACCTGCTACTTCTTTGAAAGAACAAGTTGATACCATTCAGCAACCAACGAAACCTCCGCTGAGAAAGCATAAGACAGTGGCAAGTGTCCAAAAACATGCCAAGATGGACAGAAGACAAATGACAGTAGACAGACTGCGGCATCTCGTGAAAGCATGTAGTGCGCAACATCATGTGGTCTCTGCGCTCTTTTATGCGGACAAATTAGTGACGATGTCACCTAAAGATGGGAACGACGTGTTGCTCTATGCTAACGCATGCTACTTGAACCACCAGTTTCACCGAGCAATTCATGCCATTAAGAAGGCAAAATTGGCAGAAATAAAGGGTTTCAAGGAAAATTTAGAAGTACCGAAGTACATGATGCTAAGAGCTTGCTTATTACTAGGCAAGTGTATGCTAGCAATTAAACAAAAAGAAGAGTGTTTAGAAG
Source organism: Plasmopara halstedii (assembly GCF_900000015.1). NCBI lineage: Eukaryota > Oomycota > Peronosporomycetes > Peronosporales > Peronosporaceae > Plasmopara > Plasmopara halstedii. Next base: position 535,325 of record NW_020187732.1, on the reverse strand, counting down.
TACTTGGAACGGTGCTACCCGAGAGAGAACAGGAAGTGGTATTGCTTGCGAAGAAGGTCAATCTAGGAAATGAAAGCGACGATAATGCTGACGGAATTAATGTGGTGTCTTCGCTCGCATTGCTGATGGGTGAGACATATGAAGCCTTTGGCAATCGAGAAAATGCAACACTTTATTATCGCATCGCACTGCGCTGCGACGTGCACTGTTCCGAAGCGTTTTTTCATCTTTTTGACAAATATATGCTTTCAACAAGTGAAGAAAAGGAACTTATGACGTCTCTTGATTTCTCGGCGGATGAAATGCAGCTACTAGAGTTGTTGTATCAACCCCACGTAGGCAAGGTTGGCACAAACTGTTATTTATCAGATTCTATGCTCAGCATTGACACGCGCTATGGTGACTAGTATGATACAATGCAGTCAGTTGCAGAAAGATTTGCTGAAGTGGAGGACAATTTTGGTTTAAAAAACAATTTAGAGCTGGTACTAGAGCTGGTTTGGACTGATCAAAATTTGGTCGTAACACTGACGTAGATATGATGCACATGCAGAAGGTGACACGAGCAGAGACGTTTTATTATCAGCACGATATCCAGCAGGCGTACGAGATATGCGAAAGGTACTTATATTGCTCGCTTTACCCTTTGTTACCTTGTCTATTTCTCAGCTAGTATTCTCATACGTACTGTACACCTGCAATAGTATTCGTAAGCAAGACCCATTCAATTTTCGTGTGGTCACAGTGTACGTGGGTACGCTAGTAGAGCTTGGAAAAAGCCGAGAGCTTTATCAGTACGCTCACCAATTGGTACCAAGTTCATCTGTAATGCTTACCCCGACCGTGTAAATCTTACTTATTTTAAACTATTCGTTGTAGGTTGATGTGTATTCAACAAAAGCTTCAGCCTGGTATACTGTGGGGTGTTATTACTTATTAATCAAAAAGTTCGAGGCTGCGCAACGATATTTCCAGTAAGTTAGCTTGACGACAATCAAATTGACAGTGCCAAACATTTGATTAATAAAATGTCTGCTTTGCAGCAAAGCAACATCTTTAGAGCCAAGTTATGCGCCCGCATGGATTGGATTTGGAAATTCTTTTGCAGCGCAGGATGAAAGTGACCAGGCCATGTCGTCATACCGTACAGCCTCCAGTCTCTTTCCTGGATCTCATTTGCCGCCTCTGTATATCGGCATGGAGTATCTTCGTACAAATAACTTAATCCAGGCTCAAAATTTTATTCGCCAGGCAAGCACAATATGCCCCAATGACCCATTGATATACAATGAATTAGGCAGCATATACTACAAGCAAAAAGATTATCTGAAAGCGATCGAGCTATTTCTCAAGGCTCTTCAGCTCTGCAATGGTCTCCCAGAGGTAAGCATTTGGGCTACGTCAAGTAAGAGTTAATTCTTGATTTGTCACTCTCTTCAGCGACTCATGGAGGCGTGGGAGCCCACTCTTTATAATCTTGGATACTCGTACCGCAAATTACGGTGCGTTCAGCATTCCAATGTTGACTTACAACGGGGGCTAATTGTCCTGTATGGGATGATAGAAAATTTGATTCGGCTATTTATTATTTCGACAGTGCACTTCGATTGTCACCGCAGAACGTACGTTTATTTTAGCCTCGGTCTTTGAGTTCTAGTGTACTTAATACTCTATTTAGGCTTCAGTCCTTGCTGCTCTTGGATTTACATATCACATGAAAGGCAATACGGAGCAAGCGATTGAGTATTATCATGCGGTAAGATCCTCTATGACCTCGTACCCTTTTCGCGTGACTGATGAATTTTAATGGTGAAGGCACTCGCATTTTCTCCCGAAGATACTCTAGCGGGATCAATGATAACTGTTGCGTTTGAAGAATCTCTCTCATGCGGACCTGGTTCATTTCCCGAACTCACAGCACCTCCTTCCAAAAATGCACCAAAGACAAGTGGCCTCACTCCTCTTAGAGCTCGTCGTGTGGCTGGAAATGACAGCAAGACACATATACGTGGTCTGAATCAGTCTTATAGCAGTATCGAACGCAGCAGATTATCCCTTGCGTGCTCAAGTCTGGATTTTTCTGATGACAGTTCAATGATGAATGTGGACGAAGAGTGAATGCATCTAAGCGAACTCCTTGTCTTGTAAGAAGTCAAAGTCGATGCTGACATTTGTACCCCGATCGCTAAGCCCAATATTGCTCTCCAGTGATATTGTTGTAGTAATAAGCTGCACCAGTGTACTGATCGTAAAATTTCTCCCATGGATCGGATGGGACTGCTTCTCCGACATTTGCGATCTCGGTTGGTTGTCCTAATACCGGGGCTTGAGAATATTGATGAGCCATGCTTGAATGACCAAATCCCATCACTGGCGTTCCGTACATCATCGCTTGACCGTAAGCCAACGCTGCTATAGTCTGATATGCATAATTAGCTGCAGCTTCTGCTGCATAGTTTGGCTGCATCTGCCCACGTGCCGCGGTGTTAAAGAAAGCACCATTGTTCTGCTCGTAGTAAGGGTACTGGCCGTGCTGATCGTAGTAGCCGTACTCGTCTTCATAACTCTTGGCTGTGCTATCTGCATTACGGCTTCCATTAGCGTCTTCAGAGCTCGTGACATCATTTGTATATTCAGCGACTGCGTTCTGCTCGCGCGTATCTCTCTCCGTCGCCTCCATGTCATTGTCCTTCGCATTTGCAGATAGTGTTGATGATGGCCGAGTCCAGCTTGCTTCTTGTGTTCGGATATTGTAGAAATACGACGCTTGCGCATTCTCGTCCCAATACTCGATCCATTCATCAGCTTTTGTCTCATCCAAATCTTCACTAGCTTTAAGCTCGCTGTCATTTGCATCAAAAATCGCATCAGCCTCTTTAGCTTCAGCTGCTTTAATTGTCTCTTGCATTGACTTTGCGCGGTCTTCACGTCTTTTGTTGATTCTGTGCTGAATGTCTTTCACGCGCTTTCGTGCCAAAAAGCGTCTAGCACATTTCTGTATTTTTCTCGTCGACGTGTTAATCAGAGCAATCTGCTCCTTTTCCTTTCTTTCACGTTCACGCATTTGAACTTCAAGCTCTTTCATCTCCTGTTCTCGAACGCGAGCCTCTGTATCCATTGCATGCTTTTTCTTCGCTAGGGCCGATTCCGACTGCTGCTCCGCTCTTAGTCTCAAGGGCTGCTCCTCACCACGCATGCTAGTTTGGGCTGTCAGTTGAATCTTTTGCAGCTTCTCAATCCGCTTTTTCGCTACGTATTTCAAGCAAACTCCTTGCATTTTCATCTGTGCTCGACCTTTCTGTATCTCTAATGCATCTTGCTTTATATGCTCGGCCTCCTGCCGCACATCTTCTCTTTGTGTCACCAGCATCGTCGAGAAATTTGATGTTGCCACCTCATTCTTTTGGGTATGCGAAGCAGTCTCCCTGTCTTGTTGTGCCTGCTTGCCGGGATCTGTTTTCTCAGACAAACGTTGCTGGGTTAACTCAGAACAAGCGTCAATTTCGCGCTGTGGCATCAACGTCTCCGAAGGGAGACGTGCTAATTCCTGAGCCACCTCTTTAGGACGAGAGTCATCTAATTCGCGTCGTTGAGCAAGCTCATTCCGTAGTCTTGCGGCTTCGTTACTAGCACTATTTGCATGAGCAAGCAACTGGGTCTTACGCTTCCCAATGTCTTCCTCTTGGTCCTTCCGCAGTTTCTCAATTTCCTTTTGAGCCTTCCCGAATGCCATCATCGAGACTCGCTGATCAAACTCTCGACGTCGCTGCAGCAGCAAGTATCGAGCCACAGCACACCGGTAAGCACATTGAATAACAATTGCTCCATGCTTTTGCTTGATCCGAAGCTTTTCAAGCTGTTTATGCCGTTCTTTGATCAAGAAATATTGACACCGCGCAAGGTACCGTCGAGCACAGCTTTGAATCTTAATTGCGGCGCGCGTCTTAGTTTCAAGAATCAAGCGCTCAAGTGCAAGACGCGCATTTTCTCGGTGTTGTTGTCGAAGCGCCTGCACCGATTTCCGAGCTTGTTTTCCGCGCAACACCTTCTGAATCCGAAGAACTGCGTCCACTTGCTGCAATGCGAGTCTTCTCCGTTCTTGTTCAAGTCGAAAGCGTTCTTTCCGAGCAAGTTTTCCTCTCGCAGCGACTTGAATACGCTTTGCTGCCTCGTTCTCCTTATGTCGTTGAGATATCCGCGCTTGCAGTCGAAGATGATATGCCAAGCGACCATGATACCCACGCCAAAAGGCCTGGATTTTCAAAGCGCTTCTGTTCACAAGAATCAAATGCAACATTTTCAGCCTTTCAGATCGAGCATGCTGTGCGCAACGACGAGCAACGTATCCACGGTAATGTGACTGGATAGTCACAGCACTGATCAATCGTTGATAATCTTTCAACTTCAGAGTCACCTCTCGCCATTGCTTGTCCAGCAGATAGTACCTCCGCGTAATATAACAACGTCCACGCGTCTGGATTTGAATAGCTGCAGTATATTTACATATTTGTCTCTCTTGAAATCGTCTTTCGGCTCTCAAACTGTGCACTCGACGGCGAGACTGACATACTCGAAAGAAACACTGGATAGTCAGGGCAGCACAAATTTGCTTTCTAATGTTGCGTACATGGCAACGTGCCAAAAAGCCCTTTACATACATTTGAAGTAATTGTGCACTACGTCTTTGCTTTCGGTAAGCTATTCGACGTCTGCGCTCCCGCCGTGCAAGATGACCACGGATACAACACTGAATCACAATAGCGCTTTCATTTTTAATTTTGATAAGCTGAATTACACGCAGAAGCTCACGTTGCTGAAAATTTCTGAACGTACGCTGGATACGACAAGCTGCGAGGGTTTCACGTTGTGCTTTAAAAAGTGCTCGAGCGAGTACTTTACCACTATAACCGCGGTAGCAACGCTGCAACAGGCATGCAGCTTCGTTCTCAATCATTGACCGCCGCATTTGACTCACCAATGACCTTGCTAAGTGACCTCGAACAAATGCCTGAAGGTGCAAAATTGCGACTTCTTGTTTAAGTTGATGCCGCAAAACACAAGCAAAACTTCCACGTACGACACGCTGAATTTCTATAGCCGCAGAGTCCTGCTCGTTATAAGCATCAATGATACACATAGTCTTCCAACAAGCAAACTTCTGTCGTGTAACTTTTCGTCTCCACCTATTCATGATCGTCGTCATTTTTTGACTGCCTTTGCACTTGAGAAATTTGTTGGCTTTAACCTTGTTGCGTTCGAACATAAGAAATGCATGCCATTTACGAAACCCTCGAGAGAGCTGTTGTGAATGCAGTCGCACAAAAAGTTGGTGCATCTTTTCCATCCCCCACCGGTGGCAGAAAATCTGGGCCTTTATAGACCGTACTGGACAATGCTGCTGGACCCAATGCAATCCCTCGCGGACCTTGGAGTTAAGCTCTTGGATGCCAAGTTCGGATAAGGCAAGTTCTCGTCGCAAGTCACTCAAATCTACTTTTGATCCTGGGCGAAGACATGACGGCGTTGAGCGAGCAGCGACAAGTGCTCGATTTTGGTGCGGTCGATGACGTTTGGTATGTCGAAGAGCGAGCTTTAAAGGAGGCAATTGGTGCCCAATAGAAGTTGCCATTTCCGGGCCAGAATTTGCAGCTGTAGTATTTGAGCTTAGAGGTCCGCTGTTTGTATTTCCTATCTGATTAGCTACTTGAAGAAGTCGCTTTCGAGCACGCATGAAAGCAATGAACTCTTGAAAATTGATTTCACCGTCATGGTCCGTATCGGCTTGTTGAATGACTGAGGTGAGCTCTGCATCGTCCATGTCTTCACCCGAGGCCAGAAGTAGCTGACGCAACTCAACAGGCGATATTGAGCCGCTATTATCGACGTCAAATTCTTGAAATTCGTCGTAAAATCGATCTGTTAGCGATCCCTCGTCCTCTGACGCCAAGCTGGGCTGCGCGTTACTTCCAAATGCTGCATCTAAGTGTTCGTACTCTTCAAGAGATAGATTTAAATGCATTGCAATCATTTCTTTTTGGCGCTTCTCGTCATCCAAGTCCTCAGACAATGTCACCGGTAGTTCACTGATAATTTGGCCATCAGAGTCGCAATTGAGCGTGGAAAACCTGCCTTTTCTCCGTCGCGTATTAAAGCGATGTGTGCCTTTCGAGTAAAGCTTTTTCTTTACCTTGACCTTCTTCCGAACATTCTTGGTCGTCGGTGAGAAATGATCACCAATATCGCTATCGAGTAACTCTTGCGTAGATGGCCGTACGATGGCAGAATCGAGACGTAAACCTTTTCGACGAACTTTTTGCATTGATACAAAACCAACTTTTTGTCGTCGATTTCGATCCCGATGCTTTTTGCTACTCAGATGATCAGTATTAGATGTCGCTAGCGTTGTTGATGAAGCAAAGTGGTCTCGACTGGATGGTCCATTATCTCCGAAAGAGTTATTGTGAAGTTTTTTGCTGCTTTTTAAGTGATGCCGACCATCGGACTGGGGCAGTAAACTCTTCAAACTGTCAAGATCTAAGTAAAAAAGCGGTGTATTACCTTTTGGCAGCGAAAGACTGGGCAGAGATGGTGGTAGTACAACAAGAGGTCGGGTATTTATGCTCTGAAACAACCATGGCTCATTATGTGATATGTCTTGAGGAGAAATTCGTCGTCGCCGATAAACAGCATTTTTTGTCTTGGTACTGGAAAATAAATGTGATGGTGAAAGTGAAGACGGTGGTGTTGTGCGGCTCCAACGATGATCTTCATCATGATTGTTGTTAGTACCCAACATCGTCACTCTCTTTTCTGTCAAATGGACCGTGACTATTTGCGTCGTACCTATATTGAAATACCATTATAGAATCATTCCTACTTTGGAGTATGGTTGTTATTTTGTCTACATATTTTACCTCACCTACTCGGCACCTGGACGAAGTACCTTCGTTGGTCGCACTGCTGCAGACGTCGAGCCCTTCAGCACAGCGTATTTGCGCTTTCGCATTTGCTTCGATTGACGTTTCTGCTCATTCTTCTGAATCCGCCGCTGAGCAGCCCGTTGCGGATTAGACACTGCTTCAGTTTGAAGCTGCAACTTTCGCACAGCACGGCGTGCTGCCATCTTTCGTTGTACGAGTGAGTATGCCTCCAAGAACGATTTAGCTCCCAATTTTTTCTCGAGAAGATGCATCACTTCTTGAGCCAAAAGCGCGCTCTCAGGTGGAGCTACTGGCTGTGGTGTGGGGCCGCTTCTCCGCTTCTTATGTCGAGTTTGTTCTCTTTGAAGTATTGCTTGCTCCTGCTGAGCCCGAAGCATGTCTAATGTACTGGTTGCGCGATACAGTGGGTTTATTATCTGCAAGACATACCTTTGGGCAAACGTAGCGTCGTGATTGTGTAGCAGAGCAGCAAACAGCTTAAACACTATCTTCTGAACCTCGTTTGTACAATTTGAATCACGGGCCGAAAATGACAGCCGGGTGAGCAGCCACACCATAGGTGTCGATGATTTTTTCTGCTCGTCACTCTTTTTCTGGCTTTCTCGCAGTTGCGTTTCAGCATTTTGTTTCTCACCAGTCGTCTTATCACCATCATCAATATTGTTAGCTGTAAATTCGCCATCAACAAGTTCATTGACATTGTTTAGAGCCGCAACAGCCGCAGCAGTCACGTCTTGTGGAATATTTGTAATCTCAAGCGCCTCAGCCAGAAACAGCAATGCAGTAATTATCTCGTTGACCAGCTCCTCGTTAAGTGACGATGCTTCTAGGAGTTTGCAAAGTGAACTTGCCCAAGTAAATAGACGTCCGGGACGCTGTAGATACAGTGCTCCGTTTTGCAGACGCTGGAGATCATCCTTCGACAAGCGCTTGACAGGAACCGCATATCCAAGCGTACTACTTTGGCGTCGACGTAGATACGACGTTAGTAAACGTGTAATGCTAAGACGCACCCACGCATGAGGGTACTGCAGCAATGGCAGCACAACAGCATCCAGAAAATTCTCTGACGGCTTCGCTGTTTCGAGCCATAGCTCATACGGCCCAGCAAGATGCTCACTGAACGCAATAAGTGTCACGCAAACGTGATAAGTCGGCTGCCATCGCACCTGATTACTTTCTTTCACGGTTTGAAGCTCACGCTGAAGACGCTCAAGCGCTGAACGAGCAGCATGCAACACTTGAAAGGCACTTCGCTCAAAAAATTCGGGTCGGGTCTCCAGGACAAGTGTCGTAACCTGCGCTGCAGCTCCTAGCAGTTTCACGGCTTCAGCGCCATCCGAGTTCGAAGCTTGCTTCCACCACTTCCCGACCAACATAATGCTCTCGTTCAATTCCTTGTTACCTAGCCGGCGCACTAAAGTAGTAAGAGCAGTACGTGCGAGATCTCGGCACTCGGAAGTCTCATCGTTGGCCAGACGCAACACTAGTGGTAAGAAAAAATACTGCGAACGCTCGTTAACTAGATCTTTTGGAATCTTCACTAATAACGAACGTATAGCCTCAAGCACAGCAGAACGCCCGGAGGTATGTCCGTAATTTAAATTATCCACCAAAAACTTGAAATGGCGAGACAAGCGTTTTGCTCCAAGTGGATACTCCAATAAAAATGTCTGATAAATTGTCGCACAATTCAGACGCGCACTAGGAGAATCGCTCTGCACCAAAAGCTCCCCGACACGTAGCATCACATCGTACACTTCGCTCACTACCAGATGCGAGTTGACAATGGCTTTAAGAAGAGCAAATGTGGCATTTTGATGGTCCTGCTCGTCCAGATCGGCGCGCAAGAAGCTCAAGAGCACACGGAGCTGAGGCTCCGTAAGGCGTAAATTGTCTGCTTTGGATTTTTTGGCAGCGGATCCTTTTTCTACCAATTCTAGTCTCTGCTGCTGTCGGAGAAGCGCCGTCAGCGTGCGGTAACAGGTCTGCACCATTTCGTTGCGTGTTGCAGCTCCAGCCTGTTGCAAAATTGTGAAAATGCGATCAAGAAGCGGACTTCGGGCTATTTGTAGAGCAGGAAGTTCCTCCACACGGGGAAGCAGCGAGCTTAGGCACTTTAAGGCATTAATAACAGCGCGGTCGTTTTTCGATTCGCCTGTACATCGCAAAAGAAGCGGCACCAGTGGATCGATGAGTTGAGCTGGAACATTGACAGATGTATCGTTTTCGACATTTTGATCCTTCAAATTGCCGCTTTTGCGAAGAAATGAAAACATTAAGAAAATGCCGTAACTAAGTAGCTCCCGAATATGAGTCGTGCTCTCGGCCACGAGGGTGGCGATCGCCTCACGCTTCTGCTGTTTCGTTTTATTTTGCTGTTGTTGGCGCATCTTATCGAAACCAGTCATTTGCTGCTGCACCATGATGTGCGATGTCTCCCGTGCACTAGTCCGCTTGGCCAGTAATTTTGTGGCAGCAGCACTTTTCTCCGACACTAGCCAAGACGTCACAAATGCCGTATTGCAACCATCAGTCGCGTTAAGTTTAATTTCTTTCGCAGAAAGTGGCCGCAAGCTTTCAAGACTCGAGTTTAAAACGTTGTAGACATACAGAAACATATACGACAATTCTACGGAAGGGTTCTTTGCGAGTCCGTACGCCACGCGCTTTAGAGCCTCCTCTAATGCAGCTGTGGCCTGAGCCCCACCGTCTGTCGCCTGAAAGCGCTTTAGAATTGCACCAATGACTTCGTGAATGCCTGGATTGGGTAAGAAGGGAAGGGATCTAGCCAGCAGCTCAATTGAGTCCAAACTACGACCGCCACTGGCGCGTGCCTCTTTCATCTTGGATTTTTGAGCAGGCCCACGTTTCATGCAGTCAGTAGTAGCTTCAGCAGCTTCGCCAATCGATGTAATGCCCTGAAACAACTCTGCAACTAGAATTTCCATCACACTAGGCACACAAGCATCGAGTGGCGAAGCAAACTCCGCCTCATATTCAGCCTCTTGATCTCTGGATTGAGTTAACAGTAACGATTGAGGTTTTCGAAGTGCGTAGGCCTTTCCGTCTGACTTCATAATTTCTGGTAAATTTTCCAGTAGCGCATGCACGGTAAATGAAAGCACATGAACCATATAACCATCGCGCAGCGTGTGACGAAGTTCTTCTATAATCGGCTGCAGAAAGTCCGAACCAAGTTCCAACGCAATTCGAATAAGCGTCGTGCGGGCCGAGACACGTACAGCTTCATTTTTACTTTTGAGCAAATTTGCAACCTTTAGTAGCAACTTGGGCAGCTCACGCTGAAATGTTTCCACACGCAGTCGACGTAATACCTTTACGATTGCGAGGGCCAGCGGAACCCGCACTGAAAACGCTTCTTCCGAAATAGAGGTCGATTCTTCATTGTTTTCCCTATTTAGTCGCTTTTTCAAAATCACTTTCTTAAATAAATATGAATAGAGCATCGGAAGAACCTGCATCTCCATCTTGTCTTGTACCTTGTAAATATTTTCTTCTTCTACATCATTGCCGATGTTGACTGTGATATCTCTAGTATCAGCTTGAATTGTGTTGTCAAGCGCTGACGATTGACTCTGGATTGCAGCACTCGAAGAATCGAAGTGGAAATGATCGATCACAGCGCAGATTGCCATGATGATCGCCCCTTCCATCTCAGCATGACCATTTATCGACTTCAGCAACCGATGCAAAAGTGAAAGATAATGCGACCAGCCCAAAAGTCCAGCTGCGCTTCCAATGCATGCGGCAGCTTCAGCACGCAAGGACTCCTGGCTTTTGACGTGTGTTTCGTAAACAAAGTGTAGTACGAGTGGTAAAATTACACCATTTACTGTTGAGTTTGTAAACGACTGGGAATCTTCACTCTTTACCACGTTAGCAGAGTCCTTAGTTGTTGCCATCAAGCCCATGACACCGCTTAGACGCTGGAGAGCACGACGTCGGCGATGAACCTGAATATGTGTAATGTTGTAAAAAAAGTCGGCTTCAGGGTCCTTTTGGTTGCGCACCAAACACAAATCTGTTGGAATAAAGGCAAACGGCTGAAAGGCCTCACAGTGGTCCGCTACCGATCCCAATAGCGTCACAAATCCACGTCGAATATTCTCGTCGGACGAGCGGAGACTTGCGCGCACACAAGGCATCACCAACGACTCCAGGGCACTAAGAATAGGAGACTTTGATATATCTTTGCACGTCGCTTGCTGTTCGGCAATTTTTGCAGACAGTCCCAAGAAGGCCGTAAGACTAGCAAGTGCGCCGCTGCGCACTGAAAAGTCTTGGTCATGCATTGACTGCAGACACTGCGCTACAAGTGGAGCCAGCAAATGCGTCTCGCTCTTAAAATCAGCAAAGCACGACGAGTGTAAGCAGTTAAGCGCAATGAGGCGACGCTCAACGTCAGTCTCCTCGATGCGCTTGACATCATACGCATTGAGTTCAACCAGCAATTTTGCCACAGGAGCCAGCTCGGGTAGAGTAGCGTGCGAACCCAGCGCTGTAAATACCGCCACCAGCTTCAAACGGAGATCTCGACTAGCTATGCAGTTTGCACCCGGGGCCAGTAAACGCGCGAGGGCAAGCACGTGCTTCTTCGGCTCTGTTAGTCTGGGCACAATATGCGACAGCACATCCAGCAAGTTTTCCTTGTCCTTCATTGACGTCTGGTGGTTGCGCAATAAAAATGGCAACAACAACTGAAATAAGTCGTGCGCAGCAACTGCTATGTCTCCATCAGCATATTCCAAGAAATGAGAGAGACGACAGAGAAAATTAAGTTCCTTTCGTGATGACCCTGCATACCGATCGCTCGAGTACCGTGCAGCCTTGGCCTGGAAACGCTGAACAAACTGCTCCAATACAAACGGAATCTGGGGTATTAAAAGAACATGATTCTCTTGCGGGGAGACAGCGATCGGCTGGGCCGGATCTTGTCTCGACAAAACCTCTTCATCTCCATCAAGAAGCGAGTCCATAAATTGCAAGATCGCATCCAGGATGTTGGGTGAAATGCCGCGAGTGGGCGTAGAAGTCGCCCTTGAAGACGCTAAACCCGCGGACAGGCAGGAGATAATGTCGAGCATCAGCGGTTTAGAAATCCAGTAACGCGCTCGATCAGCACGAGCGAGTGTCACAAGCAGTTCTAGCAGTGCAGATGACTTGCTCGCGCCGAGAACCGCACTGGGTAAGTGTGTGATAGCGTCATGAGATGTTTCAAGCATTGCCACCACCCACGGTTGAAGGCACACGTGGGAATCAAACTAAACAAAACACATCGAATGTTAAAGAGATCAGACTTGACCAAACGCATGCAATTCAGTCTTTACCAAGTCAATCATTTGCGCAAACCGGCGGTAAGTCAACACACGAATCTGCTTCCTCAGTGAGGCAACAGTCGTCGTCGAATCCATATTTAAAACACCTTCCCGATCGTCTTGCTTTGACTCGGCCGCTAGCTCCGTGTCTTCGCCCTCAATGCTATTAGAGCCACTGATTTCCTCAACGTCAGAACAAACAATGTTGATGCGAAGAATAGCTAGCAAGACATCAGCAAGATGCGGCGCAAATGCGGCCAGCTTAACTCCAAGTTGAACTAACAGATCCTCCAGCAGATTCAAAAAGCCCAAGATACGTGAAGGTTGCACAATTGAAATTGCAACTACAGGTCTCACCTCAGTGGCAACCAAAGCACTTGTAGGGCCATCAATTGCCATATCGAACGCCCGCACCACCAATTCCACAAAGCTGGCAAGCTCAGATGCATCTAATGCCGCCAGGTAGGCTAGAATAGCAGCACGTCGAGCGGCCACTGTATCGCCATTGCTTCGACCCTTCTTGCTGACACATTTTGAGTACAAAACTCGCAATAATACCGGCAGAAGCTCTGAACGGTGTTCACGCAAAACAATGCTTTCATCTTTCCCAATCTTAAAATTTGCAAGTTCTTCACGAAGCGTAGACACGTCGATCAGTCGATTTAGATGGATCTTGTATGGGACGATAGCCTTACTTCCAAACGCGTACAAACACTGCAACGCCAGCTTTGAGACCACTTCATCCGATTTTAAGAGCAAATCAAAGAATAGATCGTGGAGCAGTTGCTGCGAATACGCGCCCTTCATATTGTGAAATGCCGCAAACAGCTTCAAGTGGTCCACAAACTTGCCACGCACTTCCTTCGTAGTCAAATCGTGAAACTCAACGCGCCGGTGCCAGTCCAGCAATGTTGAGTCATTGTTGCCTTCGAATTCTCCAAGTTTCCGCAGGGCTTGGTCAATCGCTTCAAGACGTTTAGCATTGAGCTCATCCGTGTAAATAGTGCTGTACTGATCACGCAAGAACGTCAGGAAGAGCGGCACCATAAACTTTGTCTTTGCCTCAACCTGGTCAGAAAACTTTACAAGTCCCTTCCAAAGGAGTGAATGGTGGGTAGCAGCATCTGTAGCATCAGTGTTGAGAGATTTTCCTTCCTCCAGCATACAAGCATACTCAAAATTCTTGACTACATCGCTTGCGCTGCTTGACTCTCGCTTCTCACAGGCATTTTCGTGTCGAAGAGAGGCTTTCAAAAGCTCAGCACGGATATACGGCCAGAAATCGTTAAAATGCAATCGAACAGCAGTCTCTACCGCCTCAGCAATGTGCGGCCAGATCGCGGAAAACTTTACATGATACAGACCGAGTAAATGGTTTATAGCAATCTTTTTGTAAGCTTTTGGGGTCTGAGGCGAGCGACACAAGACCTTCACACGCGTCAGTAGACGAATAACTTCGCGTTCAGTAGCCACTGAAATGCTTCCGCAGGAGAGCTCAAGGCTTACACAGGTTTCTAGTAAGTCGCATGGGCCGCTCAGACCTTCCTTGCCAGAGTCAAGAAAATCCAGGCGCTTGAACTTTGCGAGCAACTGCAACGTTACTAGACGTAACTGATGGGCAGGTGACCGTAGCGTAGCAAAAAAAGAGTCTGCTTCACAAATCAGCGCATCGATTGTCAATTCTTCATACTGTTCCCCTTCCTGAGTCATTTCAGCAAGCGTTAACAGAGTTGAGAAGGTCGTGAATGAACATCCATTTTCTTGCAGGGCCTGCTTTGCATACGAAGATGTCATGACTGAATTTTTACTCGCCTGATGCTGAGCAATTTGTTGCAGTTTCCACAGCTCAGCTCGCAGAGTTACAATGTGAACAGAAAATCCGATTTTCAAAATTTCATCGAGCTTTTGAATAATCAGAGTCGCAAAAGCAACAAGTTTTTCTTCATTTGTCCGTATGAACTGCAACGCCTTACAAAATTTCCAGCACACAGCCAAGCTTTCTGTATCCTGCGTTTCACTGCTGTCTCTGAATAATTTTCGACCAGCGTCAAATAGTATATCCTCCGCATATACATCAATCGGATCGAAGGAAAGCAGCCAGACGCAATTTGCGGTCTTTGATCGTACAATGTTTTTGTTCTGACCCTCACAAATGTCTCCTGCGTTTTTTGCAATGTATGCACCCAATTCGCACACCAGGGAGCAAAATGCAGTCACTTCGGTTCCTTCAAGAATCTTAAGGGCGTATTTCAGCGTACTATGTAGCAAATACTTGATTATAAATCGCACATCAATGTTGGTGTTGTGCAACTGCCGGATTACAAACTCCAATAACTTAGGACGCCAATATGCTTGCTTTTCGTTGTCATTCGAAGCTGCAAAAATGGCTTCTATCTGAGCAAATAATACATCATCATTCGGAGGAAACAGCCGCCATATCACTTCAAAAATTTGTAAATGCACATCGCTCAATGTAGAGCACTGAGAGGCCAAAATCTTATTTTCAGGGGCGATCAACGTATCGCAAACCTTATGCACGCTTGGCACGCGTACATCATAAGCATCACTTGCTCCAGTGATCAGCTTGCCCGTTCGCGAGATCATAAAGTCAAGCAAAATACGAAGTATTCGACTTATGTACAAATCATCTGCTTCTGTTGGAGTCAAGTCGGTTTCATGACGACAATTAATTTCCTTGGTACACACCGACACTAAACATTCCAATATCTCTCCAGAATGGTCTGCATCCGTATGTTGTAGCATAAGTCCAAAAGTCTGGTACACAATTTCAAACAAAGCTTCTTGCTGTTCAAAATACTTCATCGTCTCCTCTTGAGGGCGAAACGATCTGAGCAGGAAAAAAAACACGTCGCGCATTCGTGAGTGGAAGCCATTTTTTACATTTTTCATCAGCGCAAATAACAATTTGGCTGATCCATTTCGTAAAATTTCATTGCTGCATCCAGACCCTTTCATCAACGCTGTTAAATATGTGCGAAGATACTTTTTCAACGCTTTGGGCGACTCCAGGCGTCGCAATAGCACAGCTAATGTCTGTGCCGCAAAGTTACGAACAAATTCTCGAGGATGTCCAAGTAATGGAAAGTAGCACTTGTGCACTGCATCCATATCGGCAAGTACTTGAGCTCTTAGGTAACTAAATAGCATTGTAAGCGTCTTGAATACCTGCGTACTGAGCTCTGGGTCCTTTGTGTCGATCACTGCTACTATCATTGGTAAAGTATCAGCAAAATGTGGGTAAAATTCTTTTCCAAGCTCTCGTGCCAGCGCCGTAACAAGCTTGAGCACAGGAACCAACCGCTGTCGCTGCACAACAGGATCCTGCGCGTTATCACGCGCCTCATTCATCTCTTTCTGTAGCCTCTTAACTATACTCTGTAGGTGATGAAGCAGCTGTGGAGTAGTGATCACCAGTGGCTGCAACGAACGAAACAAGAGCTGGAAGCTCTCGATTGTCGTGAGCTCTGCCTGAAGATCAAGTTCCTCCTTAAACGAGAGCTGTGATGCCTCATCAGTCGCCCCTGTCATCTTTGCGTGCAGTGTGAGCTCATGCTGTAGGTTACACACACGCTCTGCAACCTTTTGGAAGCGATGGCGCCGCTTCTTGGTCGGTGGAGCTGCCATTTGATCAAAATGCGCGTTTTATAAGTTGCAGTGGTCTCACCGCCAGTCAATTGTAGCAGAAACGGGCCCAAATGAAGGAATATCGGTATCGATAGACGGAATTTTATCTACTTGAAATATGGTCCAGATTTCGAATATTTCTAAGAAGTCAATGCTTTTTGATTGTGTGAATAAAGAGCAATCCAACAGCGGTTGAATGCCCGCTTGTCATTAGTCGCAAACAATGGAAGAATCAAACGGTTATATGATTAGGTACCGAAGTGACTTACTACTAGGTACAACGGCAGCTCCAAAAGTCTCGTAACGCATTCAGCAAGGTATTAAATTGTTGAGGATAAACGATACGCTTTGGTTATCACATTTAGCTTGTTGTATTGAATTTATTTTTTAGCTTTACCTGAAGTACATAGTACTTGGTACTTAAGGGGGACGCGTTCACAGGGCGGCCTCAAAGACATCAATTTGACATTTGTCAGCGCAACTCTACGAGTCAAACGCTTCCTCTTTGCTAGGTACCATGGCAAGCCCGTTTCTAGTAAAACTTGCTGCCAAGTCGACGACCGAGACTCGAGAATACCGTATACATGTGAGGATGGAACGTGGAGACATGATAAGCCCCCGTCTTTTGCTGGAAACAGAGCAACAACGAGTCGCGCTAGAGATTATCAAACTAGAACGCTGAACGCAAAACTGAGCACCGATAAAACTCAGCACCGACAAAACTGAGCACCGACGTACGGACAGGTTGCGTAAACGGTATCACAATTTTGTCAGGGACCAGTAACAAACAAAAGAAAAGCGAAGACGCTTTGAAGGTAGGATACGTCGTATCACATAGGATTTTAAAAGAGTAATGGTAAAATGGATTTCGCTGGTATGATTTTAAGCTAGTTCACGTTTGTAGTATACTACTTTAAAGCTTACAGTTATCATGCGAATCAGTGCGAACTGTAAGAGTCGAAGCTTCCTATGTGCGAGGTGCTCGACAACCCAATGCAACAGTTACAAAAATCGTTAATTTGATGGTCGAGACATAATAAGACTGTATCATCAGTGAGGATGGATCGCAACATATTTAGCTATGTAACCTCAGGACAATCAGATACGCTTTGAAAACCTCCGTTTTATAGGTCGTTGAAAGTTAGCATATTTGGCTTCCCACGGGCCAAAACATGGTTATACCTCGCTTGTAGCCTCTCCCCAGCTCTGAAATGTGCTGGTGAGTTTCCCCGTGAATGTCTGAACCAGGTGTCCGTGGAAGTACAACAAACTCCTACAGTGAAGCTGCTCGTGCCAAACGTCCATATTTTTAAGGGAGGATATGGAAAGGTTCTATCTCAGGGTGAAACAGAATTGAATAATCATAAATCTAGCCGTGCTCCAAAATAAGCAGCAAATCATAACATGGGTTCTTACGCGCAGACGATTATCAACATGAGATTGTTTATGACCATTGTCGCGTTTGTTCGCACTGCCCAACCGGGCGTTCCGTGTGTGAGCAGAATTCTTACCCGCCCGTCATGGGAGGATGGACAGTATTACATAGATATGTCCAGAAACTGATAGCTTCTATGGCCGGGATGATGACAAATTCTCTTCCGGAACGATAACCTTTATCTTTATCATAGAGTGCTAGCGGCTCGCGTCAATTTTTTTCACATCCGCCTTGTCTCTTTAGAGAAGGCGGTGAGCTTTGCATTCAAACAATTCTCAGGGTGCGAAGCCCAGCTGTGAGCGGAAGGTTGATGCTCTTTGAGCGCCCAAGCAGCGATGGATCTCGGTCAAAAGAATCGGTAACTTAGCTGCAGAGCGCTTGCAAACGCAACTGTAACGCTATCAATTCTCGCAATTCTGCGTGCCCTCGTTTCCCTTGATCAGGGGTTCGTGGAAAGAACGTAAGGGTGACCTTAACTTAGCTTTCTCTCAGCAAAGAGCTACGGCAGACCGCTGCACTTATGAGCGAAAATTTGGTCTGTGCGTAAGCACAAATGCGGTCTATACTGCTGTATCACCAAACATTCAATTGTTGCTGGTGCGTACGAATCCTCGGGAAGCAGCCAGCCACTTTTGATCCTTCTGCTGAAAGACTCATTATATTGAACTGGATAACAAGATTTTACATCAAAAGCCGATAACATGACCGTGGTGCAACCAACCCGTGGCACTCTTTTCTAGGAATGCGTTTTTGCACTGGAAGCTTGCCTAGAACGAGCCTAATGCAACCACGCGCAACTTGTTTATTACCGTTAGTCTCCCTGATGCAGAAAGTCAGCGCCGAGTTAGAATACGGACGCAAAATCCGCCAAATCTACTGCGTGTATTGCACAAAGCTTTTTTGATACGTCAGTATTCCATGAATAGGGCCACCGCATGTGAGTCCTATTAACCATATCAATCTCTTGACTAACTCGTCGACTAGACGGCAGCATTTGTGGAGGTCTATCGTCAGCATGTCTTCCCACTCCTTCAAAAATTAATGAAGAAGATCCATAGGATCTTTGATGATTTTCGATCCGACCCATAGCACTCAGTTCATTGTGAGTATCATTGATGACTCACTCAGCTACACTAAGCTCATCCTCTGGTTCTGGCCATACCAATTCGGTGATTAGAAACCCCAGGGCGACTTCTGGAGCTGATCGAGAGTTTCTTTGGTGAGAAGACTCAAATCTCCAAGTATGGTCTTCTACTATGTTTACGACCGCAAGCACTCTCGCGCTACAAAAATGTGTGATTTCAGAGCTTCGAAATGTAGGAAAGTCATGCCGTAATGCCAGCTCAGTTGTTCAAAATCGAGATTGTATTTAATTGTTTTAGTTGTGGCAGAGCCGCCAATATCTAAAACCATAGGATTACCGAATTAATATAGAAATACCTAATAAATATAGTAATACCTAATTACTAAGGTAATTTGCACTACTACTGGCAATCCGGCCACGTTAATTACGGTGTAGCCACACCACTATGTCATTTCACTAAGTTGTTGAATACACACCTATGTCCCGTCGCACAATCTGATGCGACACGCCCTTTTATGGACACAATCTCCCTTCATTAAAAGTGTGAATATCCCCAATTCCACATTTGACGGTCGCCTCATACGACGCTTGCGTGTCTGAGACACTTTAACGTTTTTTTAAAAACAATTTTGAACCTACTCCGCTTCATGAGCCCTATGTCTACGACACGCAGAACACCCAGCCTCGCAGGCGCCGTGGGGGCGCCCGTGGGCAAAGACTTTCTTCTTCATCATCTAAAGCATCGACGCTGCTATCCGTGCTGCGTACATGTTCGACGCAGACTGTGTGGCGCTAATGAAAATTTTGCTTTGCATGGGGTAATCGATCTAGACAACGCTTGACCTAGAGTGATGGAAGCGCAATTACACCGCTAACTTATGTCTTGATGTCTGCTGCGCTCTAGCTCGATTAAACTATACACGCAACGTATGGATGTTCTTCATGTCCAGAACTACACAGGGTGTACCTTCGGACAGTACGTCCACGGCTTCACGGAAAGCCATTCCAAGACCTCGGCAACTCGGCGCCACACGACGCGACGAATTTCCTCGTCGAGGAATTGGAGGAAGCTGACTACGAGTCGGACACTCCTTTCTTAGCATGGGATGACGAGGAAGATGAAGTGCGCCAACGGCGCAACGTGAACCCAGCTCAAACCCTGCGGACATCATGTCCATTCCCCCAACCTCTCGGTTTCTGGGGGGAGAGGTATTATTACCAATCACCTCGACGAGACACTGGAGCAGCAATTGGAGGCTGCTCACAGGGCGGCCCTCCTGCGCTCGTATCCACGTTCGGTCTTAGACCCTCGTCTGGAATACGACTTCCGATCCGCAGATTACTGAAGCGAAAGACGCGATCACTCGATCGTTAGGCGTCTAGGGCCTCCGGCCACTACAAAAGCTGAGCTTGATCAACAAACATCTGCGAGTTCGCTTTTTGGCACCTCAAGAGGTCCTAATGGATCAGTGCCGCGCTTGACTTCGAGCTCTAAAAGGAGGTGCTAATACGGGTCATTCCTGTCGCGCTCGCCTCAGGCAAAACCGCTGCAGATGATGATGAGCTCTTTGAGCGATGGTGGCAGCGGCACCGAAAGTGTCTTCGCTGTCTACCTTACGGTGAAGCCACAAAAAGTGAGCGTGCGCGTTGAGCGCCACTTTAATTTTAGATTTGAGTTTGTCAAACTCAAGTCACAGCGCCGACCTCCTGCATATTGTCGATCTGTGACATTTAGAACAATCTATAACGCCCCTGCGAGCTCTGTGGTTTCTCACACGGGCGGGTCTACGACCACAGTAGCTCAGGGCCAACCTAGAGCTCAATTCATGGCCCTGAGGTTTCCCGAACTACTGCTTAGAGGCGTAGTGCGCAAGACGACGCGAAGCGTCATGATCCTTCTGACCATGACCGTCTCCGACGTCTGGGTATTCTTGCCGAAGTGGCGCCTCATACTCCTACGATTTCTCGAAGTTTTGGTATTCCCGCCACTTCACAAATCATTGGGTTAAACCCCCGTCGATGACGTCGGCCCATAAGGCTTTCCACGTGGTAGTGGATGCCAACATTCTCATCGAGGAGAGTCGGCGGTGGACGGTGACTCGCGATGCTCTTCGAGCGTTTGATGACAAAGCTCGTCGTATCGGCACTCTGCCGAGCATGTTTTCGAGGTCGCCAATCGCTGTGCGGAAGACCTCGAGAATCCGGAGCGCTTTGTGCACCGACTGCTTCGCGTTGAAGATTATCGTGCTCTGTCGGAGCGGCTCCTAGCCATCGAGCAGGAAAATACGTAACTTTGTATGACGGTGGAGCACTTTGCGCCGTTGGAAACGGAAGTTGTTGCACTTCATGCTCAGAACCAGTTGCTGGTTCAACTTCTGGGAGGCCGAGCGCCTTTGGTCGGCGCAAGTGAATGCGGAAGTGTGAGCGCCACACCAATGCTTCCGCGTTCACTTGCGCCGGATTTCGGTATGGCTTAAGCAAGCCCACATAAAACACTGGGTGGTGCGCATACTTCTCGAAAGGTTCAACGTATACGCTAGGCCTCGTTTAACCACGATCTTAAAAGGTCCAATAAATTGTGGACGAAGCTTCGTCTTAAAGACAGCAGAGGCTGCATGTGTAGGAAGGGTTTTAGTATCTAATAAAACCAGGTCTCCGACCTCAATGTTTTCAGCATTTCTTCTTCCTTTTTTGTCCGTATATTCCTGCTGCATGTGTTGGCATTCAGCTATCGCATCGCGAACATGTCGTAATACACTCAGTCTACTCGACAGGAAATCTTCGCACACGGTGAGGGTGGGTGACATCAGCTAGCCGTTCGCTATTTCTCCCCCACCAAGCCGTGAGCCATGGATGGCGGCGTCAGCGGGGCCGAGGATTAATAAGCCCGCTCACTTCAAACGACGTATAGCCGGTAGATGAATGCAACGCAATGTTCGGAGCAAACTCTACGAGTGGCAACATAGCGCTCTAGCGCTTCGGCGTCTCAGCGCAGACGCTGCAAAGAACGTCTTCGACGACGCGATTCAAGTGCTCAGTCTGAAAAAATGGCCCGCTGTTGGCATCGTCAACTTGGTGTCCAGACCCCTGAAATGTGTAGACTAAAACTTCCCAGTGAAGCCTGGGTCCATATCAGAGACGATTTACTAGTCCATGTTGTCGAAAGATACGATCGACAAACAGCCCACACCGTCGGTTGGTGTTCGGCACTGCCGTAAGATGAGCCATCTTACTCATGCGGTGTACAAAGACCACTTCACCCGTGTTGACTGCCGAGTCTTCCGGCGGCCAAACATAAAGTCCATGATCATGGACTACCAACACCCGGGGGATAACGGTAAACTGGCCAACGGCGCCGCCGTATTCGGAGAGGGTTTTACTGTCTCACACGTGCGCACATATGTGCTCGTCCACTTGTAGAGCTTAAGCCACCGATAGTGGCAACTCACCGAACTGTACGTCTTCTCACGACCGAGCTGACCTGTCGTAGGCTTCATAGAGGACACGACGTTTCAAATCCTCGTCGCGAGAAACCACAACTCGTGACGTTTCCGTTGAATCGGTGCTATAATACAGCAAACCGTTACTTAACGAATATCGGTGTAATCATGCGCGCAAACGCGCCGACAATTTCTTGTCCGAGTTGCCGGACTCCTTGCTCCCTAGAGCCCGTAGCAACGCTACACACATCCCAGCACCCGCATACGCGGTCCGGATCAAATCCGTCACAGACGACGTTACAGTTGTCACATGAGCAAGA
>NW_020187732.1:512595-513111 GCF_900000015.1 Plasmopara halstedii | reverse complement strand
ACCTTAATATATTCACTTTGCATTTTGCCAAAACATACGCACTTGCCTTAACATCAATAATAACCATATACTTGCTTCTGTGCTGAAGGAGTTGGAAATGAATGGCTATTTATATGGTTTCAGCGACATGGTAAAAACAATGCAAACCCGAGTGGAAGATGAAGAAAAGTTTACTGTCAGAGTCAAATATTGGGAAGGATGGAAGAAGAAGGATGATGCGTCTGATGATGCTCTGTTTTATTTGTCGGACTTCCATCTCGAAAACATCAAGATTTTGCTTACTAGTAAAGACGTCTACCACTGGTATGATTTCATGAAAAAGAATGGAGGCGATGCAGCCAAGCTTTTGCAACCTTTGTTGTTTAAACAGCTGTCTGAAGAAAAAGTAGCCTTGCTTCTTTCTGTTGTCGCCAAAGAATACGAGCACCCCCTTGGCAAGGAAACGCTTGAAGCGGTGTTCAACGTTTGGAAAGAACAAAAAAACGATCATTTACTCGCAACTCGTCTTGTTCACCA
>NW_020187732.1:510137-512585 GCF_900000015.1 Plasmopara halstedii | reverse complement strand
GAAGTCAATGACTACCTGTCTACCAGACTTAGTGTTCTACGATACGTTCGACATGCGATGGCTGAAAGCCAAGACATGCAGAAAAAATATACAGACTGAAGTAGCAGAAGAAATGCAGAGGACTTTGAGATCAAAGACCTGGTTGATTAAATGCTAAAAAATGCGGTCTCCGCTGTCTTTAAGACAAGGCTCCGTCGACGGTTTGTTGGACATTTCAAGGTAATGGCCAACAGAGGCCTTGCGTATACGCTGAACCTTCCGAGAAGGATTCAATGTTTTACGTGGGCTTGCCTAAGACGTACTGGGACTCGTGTAAATGAATGCAGAAGCGTTGGGGCCGGGGCGGCGCCCAAAGGCCCTCGGCCACCCAGAAGTTGAAACAGCAATTGTTTTTGGACACGGATTGCGACAACCTTCGCAAGGCGCTCCATCGTCGCACGAAGTGACGTATTTGTCTGCTAGACGGCTAAGAGCCGCTCCAACAGAGCGCGATAATCCTCAACGTGAGGCAGTCGGGGTACAAGGTGCTCTAGGCTATTAAGGTCTTTCGCATAGCGGTAGGTGTCTTCAGAAAGATGCTCAGCGGAATGACGATGACGACAACTTTGTTCTCTAACACTAGACGGAAATCACGAGTCGTCGGACGGCGATCGACCAAGTCGTCATCGCACGCCGCCGACTCTTGATGACAATGGTGGCATCCACTACCACGTGGGCCGCCTTGTCGGTTGACGTCGTTGACAGGGCCGAGCCCAATATTATGTGAAGTGGCGGGGATACCCAAACTCTGAGAGCTCGTGAGAGTTTGAGGTACCACTTTGGCAAGACAGCTCAGACGTCCTGGACGCTTATGATCAGAAGGATCATGATGCTCATCGTCGTTGTGCGCCTGCACTTTTTGGCAGTAGCCCGGGAAGCCAGAAGCCAGAAGCCATGAGCTGAGCCTGAGCTGCTGTGGTTTTAGACTCACTTGTGTGAACGGCAGCTCTCGAAAGCGTGGATTATTACATGTGTCGAAGGGCGAAAATACGCAGGAGTCGGCGTTGCACCTTGAGTTTGGCAAAGTTAAATCTAAGATGGTGCTGTACGCGCACGTCTACTTTCTTGTGATTTCGCTATAAGGTAGACCGCGAGAAAGTTTCCGGTGTATTGGTATTTATCGCTCAGAGAGCTCCTCATCATTTGCAGCGGCTTCGCCAGGGGCCACAGGAATAGTCCATATTCCGGTTATAGAAGCGCCACATTTTTGAGCTCGAAGTCGAGCGTAGTACTGATCCATTGAGATCTCTTGTGGGACCAAAACGCGAGCTCGAAGAGCGTTTCGCTGATCAAAGCAGCTAGATTTCCATGATGCTTTGATACACTACAGCACCTTGTTTTTTATGGGCATGAAGATCCCATTAAATGCTCAGCTCGCACTTCATAGATTTAGCGACTAATACCTAAAGGCAAAATGTTGGTTACGGATGGTAAGAGCGGGTTGGCAATCGTTCCTTTTTAAATGCTATATACAAAGCGAAAGATCTGATTTATTTGATGTCCTACATTGTATTTAAATTGTCAAATGCAATGTTATCTTTCGTAGTCTAGTCATACATTCTCCTAAGCGCTTTCTCTTTCTGTAACTATGAACAAGGCATCGAGATCATCTATCTACATGCAAATTATCTAAGTGCACGTGCAGTAGACAACAATCTAATCGAAGGGTTGACTGGACGCAATCTTTCCCAGATAGAAGTGCTGAATATCTAAATGGGAGTATGTTCTTTTTGTATATGTATAGGATCCTTTTATGTTTTTGTCCCTTTTTCCCGGATACATTTCTCTTGATTTCAGTATGAACGAGTCTCGATAAGGGAATCAGCGAAGAACAAAAACAGTATCTATCATGTACAAAGGCCTACCTTTGCTACTATGAACCTTTTTTGATTGAAAAAAGAAGAATCATTGTTTTTAGTTATCGCTCGAGGACATAAACACCGCATACTTTTGACACTTTGATGGATGGATCTAATAGTTTTAAGGCCAGTACGACACTAAATGCTACACGCTCGTTTAACAAAGACCCTCACTTTAAGAAGCTGATAGCATACATTTATTTTCTGAAAAGCACGATTCCGATCAGGTTTTTGAGCCGTCAGAAGCTCAATGTGTCCATCTTCCACGAATATCGTAAACATATTTTTTCGTGAATCATCGTGTATATTTATATGTTTCATAGATACTCAACGACTCTTTAATATGATGCACTAAAAAGGGTCAAGCGTATCAAAACGCGCACGTCTCAACCGTACATTTAAGATTGATGTTTTATTCAAATTTTCTTCACCTGAAAATTTCATTTTTGGAGATATCCCGAGAAACGTTTGTATTCACTTTTAAGTCCCTCCATGCGTGCCCCTAGCGTGTACATACTATTGACCACGACGGCACTTTTAGTGACTCGCG
>NW_020187732.1:498691-510127 GCF_900000015.1 Plasmopara halstedii | reverse complement strand
TCGCTCACATCCGCTCGCACCGACAACACGCTTCAAAGATCGCACAGAAAATCTTCACTGTCTTCCCCAGAGGTTGATGATTACAAAATGACAAAACTCCAAGCTAATTTAGCTGATGGATTCTCAGCCAGTTGATTGATTTAGGATCGCGTTTCATATCTTTGTATAGAAAACTTTAAGCATTCATCCAGCCAATAATCAACCGCCAAGTATTCACCTGAGACTTGAGCACTCGTATTTAATGTGGCTCATTCATGTTTTTTAGCAATTATTGCAATATAACAATAACATGCTCAGATTACGTCGTGGTCTCCTGACGCTATATGCTCTTATCAAGTGCCAGTACAACAAATTTCGATTCGATTCACTTGCATGAGATAAAAAAAGGTGCTGCCTGCGCTAATCGTGACCCGATGCTTGGTCGGATATACGATGAGCAAGCGGATTAATGCTGATAACATGCAATAAACGAAAAGAAAGAATCATTAAGGCAAACATCAATGGTGTGTTAAAATATCATAGCTTATTGTTAAGTGTACTTACAATCTCGTTGTTGACTTGCTCTCGTAGGTTCGACGCCAAGTTCTTCAGCCAAAAACAACGTTGTTCTTGTCATAGTTCGCTTTCAACAGAAGATACTTTTAAAAATGAGTTGGAACGGATCTGCAATTACACCAGCGCTGAAATAGCCTCGAGTGATTTTTTATCACGAAATAGCAGCTCACGTTTCAATCTTTGCACAATTGGAATCAATGCGTGCAAAGTTTTATGCGAAAGACTCAGTTTTCGATCTTGTAAAACCCTTCGAACGACCACCAATTGCTTTGGTCTACAGTGTTTATGGTTTCAATGTCCCGGTATGTGCATCTCAGCAGAAGGTAATTCATGCGTGAGATCTCAAACATTTTTCTCAAGCAGACAAAAGCCTATCACGAGCATGGAATGCTCACGTCACGTGGACTTGTGTCTGTTGTCATAGTGGCAATACCTCGACTGGCTGCCACCTTTGTGCTTCAGGTGCCGTACCTCGTCGGTGCATGTGAGTCCTGCCAGGTAGAAGAGAACGGGCACTTTGTGACTGTCGCTAGCGCAAGGTGGCAAGAAAATGCTAAATTTCATGTTGCTTTACGTGGTGACACTCTCATGTGAGTACCGCTTAATGACGACTTGACTTGCTTCAAAAGCTGCATTTGCAAATTGAAATACAAGAATTGAGTATATCTTGACTTTAGAATCTTACCTCAAGCGTTTCTTGTGATCAAAACAGAACTTCGAAATCATAAAATGCTTTTTACACTGAGTGAGATAAAATCAATAGCTCTCCTGTTGCAAATGTATTGTAGTGAAGCTGGATGCTGCTTCTTAAAAGTAGTGGAAATGAGCGACAAAGAAACTTAATACTGATCGAGTTATTGTCATCTCGAATCACGAAAAACCCTGGTCAAGTTGTTGATTTCTTCATGAGTTAAACTTCCGAGCTTATCGGCTACCACGCAAGTCCCCATCACTGTCACGTCTGTCCAGTTGGCATCTTTTGCACCAACCATGAGGGCGCCTGGAAGTGCGCACACAACCTTCAATCACTGATAGCGATGAGCTTCCGTCCGCCACCGAATGACAACAACATTAGAACGGACAACTAGAGTGGTCACTTGGTGTAGAATCAATCATCACAGCCACCTGGCAAAACCGTGGCCGCCCCTGGAACGCTAGATGATGCAGCATCGACCTCGGGATTGACAATCAACACTGTCGAATTGCCGACATCAAACACCAGCATCAACCAGGTCTCAGCTTCATCGACGGCGGAAGCTGCAGACCACTCGGTGTCCGGCCAGCCCACACAATATGACAACACGGAAATGCATAATGATACTGTGATATTTGTCATTCGTAGTCGAGAGCGTGATCTCGGGCGCTGATATGCCATATACGATATGCAGCCGACGTGACATCACCTTCATCAGAGGTGCATGTTTCCGGAAAATATATGGTGAATGGCGTAGATGTTGCTTGTGGTATAAGTACAAAACCTCATTTTCTGGTCCAGCGCTAACGGCGAGCGCCAGTCGTCGTCTCTCTGGGTACATGCAGTCGTCCTGTGCACTCGTCGTGCAATCTGAATGCTCGATCGATCTGGCCATCCTGAAATTAAGCTGAAGCACTAGTCTTCTTTTATTTTTCGAGAAAGTTAAAATGCTTCGCTGCCTTTGACTTGGCACTTACATCCGCCGAATGAAATGACATGGGTCATAACCACGGTACCATGCGACAACGTATCCATTTGTACAATGGTTTCCTATGAATCATAGGTAGACAAACCTCACATCGATTTTTTATTCGATCAAGCACGTCTGGGAGAAGAATCGGGAAGTCGGAAGGATCAAATTCTGGCGCTGCTAAAATTCGAAGCTAGAAGCGAAAACATTTAGAGAATCAATGTATAGAGGAGTGCTGCGATTTCTTCTTGGAAGCGAGATGACGAAATTCACGTTCAAAGACAGCAAAAACATCATGCTGAGCGGAAAGTGGACCAATGTACTTCTAGAAGTGCTGGTATTTTACGTGCGTCATGGTGAACGGTATCCTTTGTTCCCATTAGTGCGTAAGCGTAAGTTGGCAAACAAAAGCTGGAGGAGCCCGTCAGCAAGAGGTAACAAAAGAGTGTGCGTCAATATGTGCGTGAGTAGGCTTATACTACCTACGATTGAAGGATTGAAAAAGACGTTAGTAATGAAAAAGCCGATGCATCAACATTAAGGACTAATGAACAGTTGTCCATCGAGGTGTTTGCCAGTAGCTACCCAAATTTAGTGCGATCAAAACATCAGAGCTTGCAACCGTCACGAGCGAAGACTGACAGTGACGATGCTGAAAAGTTAGGTTTGTGTCGGCGTGATGATAGTGATTCTTACATTATCAGCATTGATTACCAGCATTTTGCCGGTGCAATGGTGTGCGGTTTGACTGCAATTGATACGCCGTCTACAACAAAGATGGAAAAGGTGACGTCTACTCAGTACGTAAGGATCAGCAGTGTGTGAAACTTTGACCAGCACCACTGACATTAACGTACGAATGTTGAGAAGAAAAACATTTGGCTTGCGAATGATGTAAGCTCACATTCGGTGAAAGCGGTCGCGAGTCTAGGAGAAACGGCACATGTTTGCGTCGAAGTGATCAGTTTGTCAAGAAATGAAAAATTGGGAGCAGCGAAGAAGCGAAGACTTTGATACATCCTGAAAAAAAGCTCGCTTTAAATGTTGACGGAATCCGAAGCCGCCCGAAATGCAAGATGTAATTTGGTGTGGGTGCTGTCATCGTCGATTGTAGCTCTAAAAGTGTTGAAAAAACTGATAAATATGTAAAAAATAGGTGAATATCATCATCACCATGTAAATTCTAAGCTTCGACGAGCATCAAAACGCGCTGTAAGTTTTTCCCGATGTCGTCTAAGGAAACAGTGTAATCAAAAAAGGAGTTCAGTTTGTTAGCACTCGGTCACGAAAAAGATTCACGTACCAGACGATTGGGAGCTTAGCACTTGTTTCAAGCTTCGTAACGTTGCAGGTTTCGACAGCAACAAAGCACGCGCTTTCTGATTGTCGTATACAAGCGACCAGAGAGCCACTGATATGTAATCCAAACAAATCAGGTCTCTGGGCGTTTCACCACTGGCACGAACGCAGAGATCAACCATCGGATCCAGTAGTTCTTCCCAGAAAGCGAAGTGGTTCTTGGCCGCTTGAGAGAGGGACAAATTTCGCACGAATAAGCACCCGTGATGCCGAATGTTTTGATCGGACAGATGAAATACATCGTCAAACACAAAGGAAAGCACAGTTCCCACGCTCGTGTACAAGTAACGCGCCCCTTCTTCGGAGCAAGCGATGCTGCTAAGTACGCTTAGCATGTTGCCAAGGTTTTCATTTTCTATGTAGTTCATTTTGCTGGTTTGTCGAACGTACCTCAAACGATCTTGAAGCGAGCTAACCAACTTTGGAATCGACCCCGTCTTGACAGAATTTAACATACAGTCTGAATTTAGTAGAGCAGCTTTAAGCACTTGACATGCAGCGTTGCTCAGTGCCATATCCGCTTCGGATGGAATGGTTTTACCGAAATTCCCTTGGGTGTTGAATGCTGTCATCTCACCTCGAAAGTTCGCCAGATCCAGCAACAGTGAAACCAGGGACGTGGAAGTGTCTCCTTTTCCAGTACCAGGCGTCAGAAACGTTAGCAGCGATTTCTTCGCTTTGTCATTCCCATAAATATAATTTGCCAGAAGATACAGAGTGCGTATCATTAATTCGGACCCGCGCATATGAGCCGTCTTCATCATGTTCCAATTCGTTAGAATGACATGGAGAAGACCCTCGTCCTTTAACCAGCATGAAGACATCAACACGAATACTTTAGAATTATCTCATGTGGTAGCATTTTACGTACCTTTACTAGTTGCTGGTTGTCCTCGTCGCCTCCGATAATAGAAGTCAAGATTTCCATATGTGTCTGGATGCAGCTAAAGAGATCTAGCACGTATGCATCCCGTGAACTCGCACTGACATCATTTGAACTCCTATTTCGGCTGCCGCTAAGTCCACCAGCTATGCGTATCGCAGTAAACAATTCCTTGATACTCGTCATTGCAAAAGGCACTCCACGCTTAATGTGAACAAGTGGGCGAAGAGAGGGTTGCCTCGATTCAAGTAAAACTTGTAGTGCACATGCTACACGTCGAATAGAAGCCAATGAAGAAGCGCGATCTTTAGCTTCAGATGCAGACTTTGTATCAGCCAGTCTGAGCTGAGCCAGCTCTTGGTAGAGTTCAAACAAATTGGAGCACAGTGACTTAATTACAGCGGCATCTATAGCCTGATACGATCCAGGTATCAGAAGAGACACCTAAACGAAAGTATAGATGGTTGGTCAGCAAATAAAGGTAACGACATCTGCATTACACGAACCGCAGCCACAGCTCGACAGAATGACACTCGAAATTTAATCGGGTGCTGAGGTTCTAGCA
The DNA here is from genome assembly GCF_900000015.1 of Plasmopara halstedii. Taxonomy (NCBI): domain Eukaryota; phylum Oomycota; class Peronosporomycetes; order Peronosporales; family Peronosporaceae; genus Plasmopara; species Plasmopara halstedii. The sequence continues at coordinate 505,101 of NW_020187732.1, read as the reverse complement.
GCTTTGCCACCGTGAGTATAAAATTCGCCCCTATATCCGATGCTGTCGATGATAAAAAATCTCTGATATTTTTCTGATCAAAAGTCTGCATTGCCAAAATGCTAAGGGTGCTTGCGGATAGATCAAGAACCTCATAATACTTGTTTTCTAAGTGTATGTCGTCCATCAAATCATAAATCTCTTTGACAAGTTCCATAACTTGGTACTGCAAAGTTGTATGCTATGCCAACAGGACAAAGAAATGATCAAAAAAAAGTTAGGCACGTTTAGGGCTCAACGGCAAAAAGTGACTAGATTACCAAGAGGAAGAACGCCACTTGATCAAACTCATTCCTGCGGCAAATTGTCTGTAGGAGATTAAGAAGTTCATTTATTGTTTCTAAAATAGCCGGAAGCAGCGAGTGTCTCCATGCAATGTCATCGCAATGCGATAAGAGCATACAGCTCGAGCAATAGCGATAACATTTGAGCTTCCATTCTCGAACGGATAGAGCCTGTGCAAACTCTAAACATCAGTGACTTTACCGGAAATGTAAATATTGTGCTCTCACCTGAATTAAGAGCGGGTAGATATCATAGTCCTCTTGAGCTTTCTCCAGCTCTTTCTGCATATCCCCAAAACGCGATGCTATAGTGTCGTTTTGTACAAATGTTACTCGAATTAATCGCAGAAATGCGCTTGCAGTATGAACAAGTAATTTGTTGCTTTTCAAGATGCTGAAAAGAATGCGCACCACTTTTCCTGCGAATGTATTACCATGAAAAATCGTTGACAGCGCAGCTTGTTGTTCTTTAGTGCGCTCGTGAAACTGGAGTATATTTTGCATTGTAGCCGAACATGCTGCTGCACGTACAGCATCCGATTCGGTCTTATCCGTCGATATTTCAGCAGCCATTTCCACAAGTTGTAATGATGGAGGATTTATAGCTGCATTTTGTTCGATGACACGATAGCCAAGCTCACGAATCGGTGAGACGTGGTCAAACAGAAATCGAGACGCCCAGCTACCATCGAGAAGAATACTGCTATCTGTATGCTGCAGAGTACTGTTGCTGGACGTAAGAGACGCACTCGGGAGCGTCTGTAAAATGGCGATCATGCATTGAGATGCAGCAATAAAGACGTCCCGTTTCATAAATGAGCCTGGTATGCGGTGGCGACATACAACCGTAAGCAATGGTGCGATCATCTCGACAAGTCGCTTGCAAATTTTATCGCGGGAAGGCTTGGATAGACGAGAAGTTGCATTTTCGCCCACGCCTTGGGCGAATTGAAGCAGAACTTCTAGCATCAAACTGTGGAGAACCGATTCAATCGCATAAGCTGCTGAATATTTCGTGCAGATTGTCGAGATGATATCAGTATCAGCAGCGAGTGACAAAAACAAGTCTTTCACCTTTGATGTACTCACATTAAGCAATAAACGCGCCATCTGGAGAGGAAATATCGCGCTTTTCGATATTTTAAGAAGAGGAAGAAATTTGCGCTTCACGACGACAAGAGCTCGTAGCTGTTCTTCTCTAGTCATTGCACTGAAAACAATGCTAAGAGTGCTGACAAGCGACCCTAAAATTACTTCGTCTCGATCACTTTTCGGAGGCTTGGTGACATAACGTTCAAAATCGGCCTCCCATTCGTTCACAAAATGTTCGCGTCCAACACACCACGCTTTACATATCATCATCAAATGATATAGTGCGTTCAAGCACTTTCCGTGCGAGGGTGCCTCTCGAAGTCTGCGAGCTATGAAGGCGTATTCTGCACTTAAAGCCGAAGCAAGGTGATCGCTTCCCCTGAGCCCCATTTCGTCTGTGCAACAGCCACTAGATTTCTGACAAACAATCGACTGGATTTCCTGTAACCATAACACATTCGATTGCGTGGTCAGTTGCTTAAAAGTAGCTTGCAGATGTTGTTGTAGCGAAAGGGTAACAACGAAACATCGCGCCCAGCGATTTGAATACAAGCCAAAAGTCGATTTAAGCATATCGGGAATTCTTGCGTTTATAATTTCTGAGCCGTCATCATTTTTCAGATATTCCATTTGTGCTTTGTGAGGGATAAAATTCTCGGCAGAGCACGTCAATAGAAGTATAATATAGTACATTTGGGCCCGAATTGAGCTCAATGGATGAAAGATTAATAGAAAATATAACTCCACCATATCACTTGTATGTTGCACAGCAGAACGCAGCATTCGGCTGCGAAATAATAGAGTTCGAAGCAATAGAAGCGATTGATAAACCAATGGGGAGTTAATCTGACCGGCTTCCGTTCGGAGGCTTGCATGAATTATTTTAGTAAGGTCCGAGAATCTGGCAAGCTCTTCAAACAACGTGAACGTCTCAGCTGACGCATTTTCAAACACCACCACTAACTCTTTAAGTGCCGCTACTCGCATGCCTTGTAAGGTTGAAGAAGTTCCAGAAATTACTTTGTACAGGTGAGACAACTTGCTTAGCTGTGCCGATAACTCGTTTTCATTCGGGGTATATGCTTTTGTCTGACTAACTGGCAACGGCGTCTCCATCAGTGTTACTTCCAGGTTCACATTTTCGCCATCATTAGAGTAAGGTCCCCCAAATGGGTCTTGTAGGACTTCTCTATGTTTCGAGATCCAGTCAGCACTAGTCGAGCACGTCCGAGACAATATGCGAAGAATTCCTGACGCAGCGGCCTTACGAATGTATGATGACTTATGAAGCAAACAACGGCAGATCGAGAGGTATCTCGTATGGTCAGGTACAATAGATTCCAATTCAATCAAAATTTCTGCTAATTTAGATTGAGTTTGATGTTGATCTTGTGATGACATTTCGGATGATTCGATGTATGCAAAGTGCTGAATCAATGGAATTACCGGTTCAAAGAGTGCCACCTTATCGCCTGTTAGCTGATGCAAAGCTGTACGGAAAGTTGCCCAAAGTGCCGCGTTATTTACTTGATCATTTGCGTCATTGTGTGTAGCTAATATCAGTAGCAACAACGTCAAGAACTTTGGTTCAGCTAAAATTTTTACAAAGCACTGATGCCGGTAATCGCTCAATCCTTGCGAATTTTCATTGTATAGGCTGTCAGTCAATTCAGAAAATCCGTGAAAGAAGTAATATACAATTGCTTCATTTGACGTAGACGTCGTCATCTGACCCAGTCCACTCAGCAGATCACAAAGAATGAACTGAATATTTTCCAGGTCATTATCTGTTGGCCTCCTGTCGTCATTTCCGGCTTCTGCCGTCATGACAGATCGAATTGTCAGAAGTGCAGCGTCTGCAATTGCCTTGACGTTCGATTCACCGAAGGCTGTTCTAGCCTGAAGAGCTTTTCGCGCAACATCAATAGTTAAGAAGTCTGGTTTCTCCTTCAACTCAAAATCTGTTTCACGGTGTTCTTTAGCAAATTCAACGAAATCAAGAATTTGCTTTGCATCTTGCCTCGAAGATTGCTTTAACTGAACGAAAGCATAAATTGTGGCGTCGATCTGTGAGAAATCTTGAATGATCGAGTCTTTATCCCACTTTTTAGCAAATAAGCTTGAAAATACTGGATTAGCTATCCATGTTTTGACCGATTCCCACAGCTGTCGTGGAACAATAATTTTGTCACTTTTCGTGCTACAGCGCCCTTCATTACTTTCAGATTTAACATCCACCACCAAAAAGTGATGCGCCGAATACAAACGTAATAGCCTAATAACAAGTTCTACAAATTTCCATGTCATCGAATGCGTTAGCTCAAGATCGCTGTTTATCACTGAATGACCTAATTGGCTTGCTTGGAAGGGTCTACAGATCCCACAGATTATATCAAAAATACGCTCGAGCCGCAATTTATCCAGTTGCTGAACGCTCGTAATCGTAGGATCTGTACGGCTCTGTTCTGGAAGATCAGGAAGTGCCGAAATAAGAAGATTTAGCAAATGCAGTCGAGGATGTCTAGCCGATCGCAATAACGGCAAAATGCAGACAAAAAGCTTGTATATGGCTCCACTGAATGAAAATTGCTCTAGATGGCTGTCAGTCCTTCGTTCGGAAATACTAAGCACGTCTTCTCCAACCTCCACCCTTGCACGTGGATACAACACGCGAAGTGTTTCGTACGAATCAGATGACTCCACTAGCGCACGAGACTTGTGCACCACATAAGTTGGATCTAGACTTACCCTTCGTGAGAGTCTTAGCGCATACAAAAACGACTCGATTGCTTTAAGACTTGCCATCACTATTGCACCACAAACATGTCCACGCTTGCTTGAATAAGTTGCGCTGCCTAATTCATCAAAATAATTTACACCCAAAGATATTTCCATCGCTTTTTCCATCAAAATGTCTGAGCTTTCTTCATTTATCATTCTCGGCATCTCGGGCAAAAGTGGCTGCTGCAATAAATGTAATAAATATTGCAGTATCAATGGACGCTGCAAGAAAAGTTCAGCTGGAAAATTTCTCAAAATATCGTTCCGAAATATCGCACAAGCTGCCACAATATCCCGAGTCTCGGTTCTTAGCTGAAGTTTCACCTCAAACTCGAACAAATACTGATCATCCGCCGACACTAGCGTAACCTGAGCGAATCGCCAGCCAGAAGCTTCCAACTCGTCAACTTTAGGTGCTAATCGTCGATTTGTCAGCATTTTACTGACTATTTTTGGTTCAGCCTTTGGCTGAAGGTTTTCCTTTGGGTTTCCTGTCTGCTTCTTGGACTTGCAATCTACTTCCACCAATTTTGTCGTGTAAATTTGCTTTAAGAGCTGCACAAAATAGTACAGGAACGTTCCATTATTATCAAACGTTGCACCAGAGTGAAGATATTCAATTATTGATTGTTGACCTGATCGAAGCTCGTCTGAAGCTCGGGATTAGCATTAGCAGCTCGTTGGAGTTTCTCTGCTGCTCCATGGTGCTGTAAACTAGCCAAAAATGCTTCCGAATGGTTTTGTACCAGTAATTGTAGCACATGCAGCGTCTCCACTCCCATCGGCGGCTCCAGACAGGCTAGCAAAGCAGGCACAAGTGTACAGTGCAGTGGCTCCAGTTCCTTGTAGTGTATTAGATGCTCTCGAAGCTTAAAGAGTAAAGTGTGCAATGCTCGATGTCGAATTCGAGTCAAAGGGTGGCGAAGCTTGAGCACAAGAGCGTTGATTCGCCCTGATGCTGCATCGCTCATCACGAATGCGGTTATAATGTTCACTCTGTGATCATAACTATCACATTGCCTTTAACTAATTTAAAGCATACGACACCAATAGCAGCAATTAAAGCAGGTTGAAAAGGGTAAATATTATGACCTTTCAAAGTTCAATATACTGTAGACGGAGCTTCTACAGCAGAAACTGCATGTGTAGGAAGGTTTTTAACATTCAATAAATCAGGTCTCCGACCTCAATGTATTTAACATTTCTTCTTCCGTCTCCCTATTCCTTCTGCATGTCTTGTCTTTCAGCCATCGCATCGCGAACGTGTCGTAAACCTCATTCTGTTAGAAGGAAAAACTCCGACTTTTTACGCACGATGAGGGGCTGACATCAGCTAGCCGTTCGGTTATTCCTCCCCATCTAGCCCTGATCCATGGGATGGCGGCTTCAGCGGGACGCGAGGATTGATAAGCTCGTTCGCGTATATCTGGTTGATAGATGCACTGCATTGCTCAAAGCAAACACTACGAGTGACAACATAGCGTTCCAGCGCTTCGGCGTCTCTGCGCAGGCGCTGCGAAGGATGTCTTCAACACCGCGATGTTGACATAGTCAACTAGGTGCCCAGCACCCCAAATATTGTAGACTAGAGCTTCCCAGTGAAGCGCGGGTCTCTACAGAGACTATTGACTCCGGGAGTTCATGTTGTCGAAAGAGACGATCGACAAACAGCGTCGCTGTACCCACGCCGTCGATGGTGTTCGGCACTGCCGCAACATGAGTCATCTTGATCAACCAGCCCACAGAGACCACTACAACCGTGTTGCCTGCCGAGTCCTTCGGCAGGCCAAACACAAAGTCTATACTCATGGACTGCCAACCCCTGAAGGGTACCGGTAAAAACTGACCAGCGGCGCCGCCGCATTCGGAGAGGTTTTCACCCTTTGACACGTCTTACACGTGCACACATATATGCTCGTCCACTTGAACAGCTTGAGCCACCAATATTGGCAGCTCACCGAGATGTACGTCTTTTCACGACCGAATCGGCCACTACGTTGGGTTTCGTGAGCCCCATCGAGGATACGGTATGGTAAATTCTCATCACGAGGAGCCACAATTCGTGGTCTATTCGTTGAATTGGTGCTATAATACAGCAACCCGTTACTCAACCCATATCGGTGGAACTGTGCGCGCAAACGCGACGAAAATTTCTTGTCCGAGTTTCCAAACTCGTTGCTTCCGAAAGCCTGTAGCAGCGCTACACACATACTA
>NW_020187732.1:495629-498681 GCF_900000015.1 Plasmopara halstedii | reverse complement strand
CTCACCCACAGTTTATGTTTGTTGATTATTGGCCTGGCTTGGTCTTGATACCCGTTGCCTCACGTATATACGCGAGCATCTTGGTTCAGCGTGCCTTTGTCAGCAATCTGCAAGCTGACGCTTCATGTCAATGTTGTCGATCTTTCTCTTCTTGCACGCTCTCCCATGGAGTGGTTCTGGATTCCCACTTGCTTCGTCCAACCATGGTATCCGGTGTTGTTGGCTTAGGCGTTTCGCTTCTTGAATGTTATCCCCAAACCTGTGTGCCTCCCGCTTGTTCGCGACTTATACCCTTGATCATCACATGCACCTCAAATGTAAAGCCATAATTAGTGTAACTGCAGCGGAGCTGCCGTAGCTTTGCGCTTAAGGAAGCGTCTTTAGGTCACCGACCTTTCGTTCGATACAAGAATCAAGTAAAAGTGCAGCGGATCGCAATCCACTGCCTCTAAAAGTACTTAAAAGCCTTACCAAGGCAAACGAACCCTTCTGTTCAAAATCGAATCTGATTTTTATTTTTATTTTTATCCTAATGTTAAGAGTTTAGATTTTCCTTAATATACTAAATATATAGTAGAATCTAGATACATCCATAACTACTAGCTACCTAGCCCCGTCCCGTATTCTTGTTTGGGTATGTGGTCGCATTATGCACATCTCGTGTGACACACACCCCTGTTATTTGGGTTTGTGTAACCCCGTTACAGTAACAAAGCTGCATGTACCCTGGTATGAAAGGGTGGGTCACACAAGATCGTGTGACTGTACAGAGGTGTGGATTACACAAGACGATGTAATCACACAATGGTGTAGCTACTCCGTAACAAGAAGCCAATATGTGAAGGAGTAATGCATATGAATTAGGTCTAACTATTTGGAAAAACCTAGATATTAAGATAAAGGCGACTCTGCCGCAAATAAAAATGATGAATATAGTTTCAATTTTGAACGGAAGAGTGTATTTGCCTTGGGTTAAGATTTTGCGTACTCTTGGAGGTAACAGATTGCGATCTGCTACACTCATACTGGTTCTAGTATAGAGCGTAGGGTCGGTGACCTTAGTAAGCTTCCTCTAAGCAGAGAGCTACGACAGCCCCGCTGCACTTGGCAGCACATGTAGTCAATCCATACCTGAGTCGTTACGACTAATTCTCTGTGAGGGTAAAGGAAATCTACTATTTGCCCCAAAGTATGCAGGACGGGCTATAAACGCTGATGTCTCTGCTTGGCCCTGAGGGAGTGCGACAAGGACCTGAAGCGATAAGCACGCACCTAGAGCGTTCTCAAAATCCGAAAATGCTCTGCTAGAGCACCTGCAGCAGAAGATGTCGGCGTCGACTGCGTTTATGGCTCCATCGTCGGCGACGGATGATTCCTTCCGACCCAGGCTGCTAATGGTGAGCGTTAAGACCTTCACGGGTTAGGATGGAGAAGTCACCTGCTCTGGGTAAGAGAGATGGCTATGGCATCCGCCATGCTCCAGAACTAGCAACAGCGCGTGGCGCTAGTTATCTCCAAGCTAGGTGGTCGAGCTCGGGTATGGGCATTGATTTGCGGCACTTTGGTGGAATCGACGTGCCTCTCCTGGACGGAGCTGAAGCTGCAGCTTATGCAAATGCTCTCGCCGCCTAACAATGCATATCGCGCGCGATAGCGTTTCCTTGCCGCCCGACGGGCACGAAGTAATTGATGGACCCTATCCAAGAGGTGCGTACTTGTCGGGATGGCAGCCGATCCTCTTCCGCAGTGGACACAGTGACCATCTTTATGGAGGGCCTCCGCACTGGCGTGACCAGAATGAAAGGCTTTCGTGTGCACCGTCGTTTTTTGAAGAAACGGTGAATGTGGCATTGAATGTCGAATTTAACTTTAAGTCGGTGCGATTTTGTTGGAATGCACACCCTCAGAGCTCATCGAGCGAGCCTGAGCCGATGGATCTCAGCTATGCTGAGATAGAGGAGGGCGAGCTCCGACCTGCCGATCAGCGTTCAACACCCGGCATTGTTTTGTGACACCCGTCACGTTCTCACTGGTTGTCCACAGCACAAGGTGAGTCAAGTTTTATCTGATCGATGTCCCGCTTCTTACCAGTCTAGTTCGTCGCGGGAAATGACAGCACCCAGTAGGCGCGGGACGCCCTACAGAGGAAAAAATGAGATCTGTTGAGCCTTAAAGAGGTTGAGAGCAGCAGGACCCAGCCCCGAAAAGATCCGTGCTCTTGAACACGAAACGTGTACGCAAGCCGGGCTTGCTGGTCGTAAAAGCAACCATGTAGGCCTATGACAAGCCATGGAAGACCCTTATCAATTCCGGGGCTTCGGGCAATTTTTTTAAAGTTAGGCTGGACGCTCCACGATCTAAGAAGTTAGCTGTATGCTGAGGCGCTGAAAGCGCGGTTGAGTGACACCGTCACTGTTCGCTTAGCGACCGAAAGTCCCTGTGGACCTCGATGTCAAATTTCTTGATTTGTCAGCGTGAAATTTTGTCTCCGACTTAAATTCAAGATATGACATTATCCTTGGTATGGCATGGCTGGAACACCATGAGGCATGGATCGTTTGGAGGTCGAAGACCTTGGGTGTCGCACACACGTCTCCTGGCGGAACTTTGGTGAGTCAAGAACCCACCTCTGCTAGGAAGCAGAAGCGCTATTGGCGCAGGCAATGGATCGGGACGGTCAATGTGCTGGATTGGATATCGGAGTATCCGAGTTGTCGAACATCAAAGGTATATGAGACAAGAGTTCCGAGCATGGTTTGCGGGCTGAACGTGGAGTGGCACGTAACGCACTGGGCAATGCTCAAGTATTAAAGCAGTCACGGCATGCCAAGAGTGGCATGGTCGGCCAAGGGCCGAGGCATCGAGGGCGGGGCCTAGTGATACACGTTGAGTGGCACGTAACCCGCTGAGTGCTGCTCATGCACTGAAGCAGTTGCTGCATGCCAAGAGTGGCATTGTCGAAAGAGGGCCGAGGCTTCATTGGCAAGGCCCTTCAGATGCACGAGGAGTGGCACGAAATTTAGTTAGCACTGTTCACGTTTCAAAGCATTTG
>NW_020187732.1:495185-495619 GCF_900000015.1 Plasmopara halstedii | reverse complement strand
TGTCACTTATAGCTTGTAAGGTTTCTCAAAACCATCTACAAAGAATCAACGTCGCACTCTGACACTACGTTTACTCATAGTGGAAACTGCATCTGCATCATGCACATTGTGACCAGAGTTTTGTGTATCCACAGCATCCACTGTTCTCACCGCTCCGCGCAAGTGCTTTGGAGTACATCCTCCGTGCAGCAGGGCTAACGTAATTCTTTGCTTAGAGGAAGCTAAGCTAAGGTCACCGACCTAACGTTCTTTACAAGATCCAGAACGAGCGCAGCGGATTGCAATCTGCTGCCTCCAAGAGTACTTAAAACCTTAGCCAAGGTAAAAATACTCTTTTGTTCAATTAATAATAATATTTAATTGTTTTAGTTGCGGCAGAGCCACCAATATCAAAAACCTTAAGTATTCCTAAATTAAATAGTATTTATAAATTA
>NW_020187732.1:488120-495175 GCF_900000015.1 Plasmopara halstedii | reverse complement strand
AACGGGGTTACACGAACCCTAATAACAAGGGTGTGTGCGTGTCACACGAGATGTGCATAATGTGACCACACGCCCAACCAAGAATACGAAACGGGGCTAGGTAGCCAGTACTTATGGATGTATTTAGATTTTAATATATATATATTTATGAAAAATCTAAATTTTCAACGTTAGGATAAAAATCTAAATACAAAATCAGTTTCGATTTTGAACAGGAGCGTTCGTTTGCCTTGGTAAAGGAGTACTTTTAGAGTAAGCGAATTGCCATCCGCTGCACTAGTACTTGGTTCTTGTAAAGAACGAAAGGTCGGTGACCTACAGACGCTTCCAAGCGCAAAGCTACGGCAGCCGCACTGCACAGCAAGCTTCGATTCTTAATATGACAAATGAATTCGGGCAAGTAAAAAGCACTAGGAATCTAGGTTCAGGAAAGGTTTTCGAAACCTTGGTCTCTGCCTTGGTGAACACGGTTTCTACGAGTCAAAGTGTAACAGATAACGGACCGTGTTATAATGTACGTTTACATAACATGCAATGAAGGGTGTGGGTCACACAAGAGGGTGTGGTCACAAAATAGCATGATTCACACAAGATGGCGCGACTACACAACGGTGTGGCTACACTTAAACAAGAAGTCGGAACGTGGCTGGACAGCCAGTAGTTATACATTTAATTAGATTTTAAGAATACCTGTAGATTTGAATATAGGCGGCTACCGAGAAATACACTTCTTGTCTTAAACGAAAAAGCTAATTAGCTTTAGGTAAAGGTCGTGGGTACTCTTAAAGTCAGCGGATTGCGATCCGCTACACTCGTACTGGTTCTAAGTATAGAACAAAATTCACCGACCTTGCAGTGGGGCTACAGTAGCTCTTTGCTCAAAAGAAGCTGAGCTAAGGTCACCGACCTTATGTTCTTTCTAAAAACCAGAACGTGTGTACCGGATCGCAATTCGCTACTTCCAAGTTAAAAAAACCATAACCAAGGCAAACAAACACTTCTGCTCAAAACTGTATTTAATTGTCTTAGTTTCGGCAAGCCGCCAATTTCTAAAACCCTAGTTTTTCAAACTAGTATAGTAATACTTAATTAATATAGCAGATCCTAATAATTAAAGTAATAAGCATTACTACTGGCAATCCTGCGACGTGGTGGCTTCTTGTAACGGTGTAGCCACACACACTACTGTGTGATTACACTACCTTGTGTAATACACACCTATGTACGGTCGCACAATCGTGTGCGGCCCGCCCTTTCTTACAAGGGTACGCGTAACTCCGTTGCACTCTCCCACGCTAAAAGTGTGAACATCCTCAATTAACATTTTACGGTCGCCTCATACGAGGCTCACGTGTCTGAGATACCTTCACGTTCCTAAAATCAACTTTGAACCTTCTTCGCTCTATGAGCCCTGTGTCTACGACATGCAAAACGAGCTGCCTAGCTGGTTCCGAGGGTGCCCGCGGGCGAAGCCCTTCTTCTTCGATGCATCTCAAGACAGTAAGTACGCGGCTACACGCGAAGCACATCCCAAGCACTGCGCCTGCCCCGGGCGGTGGATACAGACGTCGAGAAGTTAAAGGAAATTTACTACGAGTCAGATACTTCTTTCCCAGCATGAGAAGACGAGGAGGATAAAGTGCGCTAACGGCGTGATGTGAACCCAGCTCGAACCTTGTGACCACCATGTCCGTTCCCCGACCTCTCAGCTTCCGGAGGTGGTGGTGTATTATCAAAGGCCTTAACTAGGCACAGGAGCAGCGATTAAAGACAGCTCGCTGGGCGGCTCCTCCGCTCGTCCGCGTTCGGTCTTAGACCCTCGCGTAAAGTACGGCTTCCGATCGATGAAACCCGTTACTGAAGCAAAAGACGCGATCAATCGATCGTTAGGCGTTCACGTAGTCGGATCCCCGGTCACTGCACAAGCTGAGCGTGACCAGTGGAAAGCTCTCCGAGCTCGCTTCTTGGCACCTTAAGAAATTCCAATGGATAGGTGCCGCGCTCGACTGAGCGCTCAAAGACGAGGCGCTGCAGTACCCGCGATGCGGACGACTCCTGTAATGATCGCCATGGCGAAACGATGCAGGTGATGAAGAGCTCTTTGAGCGATGGGTGCAGCGACACCGGAAACTTTCCTCGCTGTCAAACTTACAGCGGAGCCACAAGGAAGTGGACGTGCGCGTAGAGCGCTACTTTCGAATTGATTTTGCCAAACTCAAGGCGCAACGCCGATTTTCAGCGTATTGTGCCCCTGCGACATATGGAATAATCCATCACACTTCCGCGAGCTCTGTGGTCTCTCACATGGGTGATTCTACAACCGCCGCAGCATAATGCCGTAGCTTGATATCAACTCATGGCCCTTTCGCTTGCCGGGCTACTGCTGGAAGCGCGGTGCACACGACGACTCAAAGCCTCCTTCATGACCCTTCCAACCATAAGCGCTCACGACGTCTGGGTAATCTTACCAAAGTGGCATCTCAAACTTTTACGAGATCTCGGAGTTTGGGTATGTCTGCCACTTCACAAGATATTGGGTCAAACCCCGTCGATGACGTCGACCCACAAAGTGTTTCACGTGGTAGTGGACGCCAACATGCTCATCGAGAAGTGTCGGCTGCGGGCGATAACGACGTGGTAGATCATCGTCCTTTGACCAACGATGCTCTTCAAACATTTAAGGACAAAGTTCGTCGCCATCGGCACTCTAATGAGCATCTCTCCGAGGGCGCCTACAGCTGTGCGAAAGATCTCGAGAGCCTGGAGCACTTTGTGCACCAACTGCCTCGCGTTGAGAATAATCGTACTCTGTCGAAGCGGCTCCTTGCCGTCGAGCAGGCGAATTTGCCCCTTCGTGCGACGATGGGATGGCTAGCGCCGTTGGAAACAAGAGTTGTTCCACTGCTCAGAACCATTTGCTGGTTCAACTTCTGGATGGCCGAACGCCTTTGAGCGCCGCCCGGCGTCAACGCTTCCACGCTCACTTGCGCCGGATCCCGGTGCGGCTTAAGCAAGCCCACATAGAACATCGGGTTGATGTTTATCTTTCTCGGATTGCTGAGCATATACGCAAGGCCTTACTTAGCGACGACCGTAATAGTTCCAATTAACCGTGGACGGACCTTTTTCTTAACGACAGCAGAAATGTCATATATGTTGGTTATTAATAAAGCCAGGTCCTCGACATCAAAGTTTTCAACATTTCTTCTGCTGCTTTCATCTACATATTCATTCTGCATGTCTTTGCTTTTAAGTATCGCATCGCAAACGTGTCGTATGACACTCCTTCTGGTATACAGAAAGTCTACGATTTCTTCACGCACGATGAGGGGGCTGACATAAGTAAGCCGTTCGGCTATTCCTCCCCACCAAGTCCTCAGCCATGGGATGGCGACGTCAGGGGAACGTGAAAATTAATAAGCCTGTTCGCGTAGAACGGCGTGTATTCGGTAGGTGAATGCACTGCATTGTTCAGGGTAAACTCTACGAGTGGCAACATAGCGTCTCCAGCGCCTCGGCGTCTCAGCCCAGATGCTGCGAAGAACGCCGTCAACGACGCAATTCATACGCTTAGTCTGAAGATCGGTCTGCGCATGGTCCGCTGTTGACATAGGGACCGTGATGCCCAGCACTCTGAAGATTGTAAACCAAAAATTCCTAGTGAGGCGTGCGTCTCTTTCAGAGACAATTGACTCCTGTCGAGAGACGCGATCCACAAACAGCGTCGCTGCACAGACTACGTCAATGGTGTCCGGCACCTCCGCTGAATGAGCCATCTAGCTCAGACGGTCGACAAAGATCATCACTTCTGTGTTGCCCCCGAGTCAATCGGCAGGCCAAACACAAAGTCCATACTCATGGACTGCCGACACCAGGAGGGTACCGGTAAATTGGCCGGCGGTGCCGCTGCATTTGGAAGGGGTTTCACCCGTTGACACGTCTTACACGTGCGCACATATGTGCTCCTCCATTTGTAAAGCTTGGTAGTGGCACTTCACAGAGTTATAGATCCTCTAATAACAGAGATGACGTGCTCGTCCATTCGTAGAGCTTGGGCACCAATAGTGGCAACTCACCGAGCTGTACATCTTCTCACGGCCGAGATCACCACTTAGTGGGGTCACAGAGGATACGTTTATTTAAATCCTCATCGTGAGGAACCACAATTCGTGGCATATTCGTTGAATCAGTCCTATAATACAGCAATCCGTTTCTCAACGAATATCGGTGCAACTGTGCACGCTGTCGCGACAACAAGATCTTGTCCGAGTTTCCAATCTCCTTGCTACCGAGAGTAGTAGCAGTTCTACGCACATATCACCACCCGCGTATGCAGCATGGATCAAATCTGTCACTGACGACGTCACCGTCGTGACATGAGCGAGTTCGTAATTCGGTCTGTGGGACAACGCATCTGCCACATCATTCTGCTTTCCTGGCTTATACTTTACCTCGAAGTTATATTTTGCGGAGAAGGGGAGTCACGTGGCTGTCCTCTGCGAGAGGTGAGGCGACTGAGTCGCGGTACGTAATATCATATGATCGGTGTAGATACATACGGATTAAAACCAAGCAGGTGCACCCTGAACTTGACAAGTGGAAACTTCATCGCAAGTAATTCCTGGTCGTGAACTGGTGGGTTCTTCTCTGCATTCTACAGCTTGCGAGATTCGAACGCGATCACCCGATCATGACCTTCGGTGTCTGCTTGCTGCATTGCACAGCCGATCGCAAAGCCCGAAGCCGACACAGATGACATTAAAAGGACGATCGGGGTGTGGCAATGCCAGTATTTATACATGAAGGAGGCTGTTTGTAACCCTGCCAATAGCCTCCGGATGCTCGGTGTCAGGACACCATTCCGCATTCTTTTTTAAGGAGATTCGACAATGGCGGTGCAATTTCTGCATTATTCTTGCTATATTGTGCAAGTTATTGGCGAGCCAAGCCACTTGCGTAATCCCTATTGGTTTTTTGGAACCAGCCAGTTTACAGTGGCAGTGGGATCCGCTCGAAGGCGACGCTTCTATATGAAGCATCCTAAAAAGGGGATTTCTTCCGCGCCGAAGATGCGCTTGTCTGCACTAGCAAACAGCTTATTCGTGCGCATGCACTCGAGCACCGCTCTGAAATAGACTATCCCCATCATCCGTCCTCACGCGCCCGCGCACGACTGTGGACGAAGATGTCGCCGGGGTATGACTGTGTATTCGCCTGATGGGGCCTAAACAATTGCGTCACGAGAAGGTCGTATGTTGCTGGAGCATTTGACGTCCCTTGCATCATCACGATCCACTCCCAGAGCATCCTGCTTGGAATACTCACCGCTGTCAGCGGAATATCACTCGCTTTCATGAGCAATTGGTAATATCCGTCGACCAAGTCGAGTGCGCTGTACTTTGCACAGCAACCATATCTTTCTGGAGAACATATTATCTAGGATTTGGCGTCTGTGCCGAATTGGTGGCAGCATTTAACTTATTATAGGCGTGAGCGATACGCCACTTGCCGTTCGGCTGCCGGGCACAAAACGTGGGTGTCGAATGGGGAGACTAGCTCTCACGCACCATTCCTGCATCACGCTTCGCATGGAAGAAGGCGTCAATGACGTCACACTGTTCCTTGGGCAGGGATCATTGGCGAGTTACGCAGTATTTGGTTTCTGGAACCAGGTCAATCTTATGACGCACACTTTGGTCCAGAGGTAGGACCGGCGGCGGGTCTTTGGAAATGACATCTTGGAATTCTTTACCAAAGGAAAAGCGAATTCGAGGGATCCTTCAGAATTGATAGCCCCCTTCATTCGTTCAGCAACCGCTTAGAGTCCGCCAGGACATCTTTATCCAGAAGCGGCGACGAGTTAATTTCCTCGTTCGGTCTTATAATGATCACCTCGGCCAAATTTGCTGCCTTCAAGGCACCGCTTAACTCTTCGAAGGTGATTATGTCCAGCTAAAGATGAGCATCTACTGTGAGAATAACCTCGAGGGTGATGTCACCGTCTTCGTGCCCCGTCAAACCGATGACAAGGGTATCTAGCTGTGCGCTATTGTCTACGGTAGACACACCTTGCGTCTTGCAATAGCATACGGCTTCACCGTCTCCTCTCTTTGGGTGCTTTATTTATCCATAAGATTATTGGAAACACCCACTCGGCGCCGTCCAGTGTCTTTACTCCCTGCTCCATCGGAGCCTTGATGTTATCAACAACATCCGACGAACAGCTGCTATTTCCGCAGTCTTCGTCTAGTGGATAACGTGCAACTCTATGCGCATTTGAAGGGTCTTGCCTAGGATACCTCGGACCTCGTCCAACCATGCCACTCTTGGCATGCATCAGCTACTTCGAAACGTGAGCAGTGCTCAGTGGATTACGTGTCACTCCAAGTGCAGCACAACGATCTCGCCTTTGGCTGACCATGCCATTCTTGGCATGCAGCGACCGCTCCAATACTTGAGCAGCGCTCAGTTGGTCACGTGCCACTCCACGTTCAGCCCGCGAGCCACGCTCGGGACTCTTGTCCACTACACCTTTGGTGTTCAACAACTCGGATACTTAGATCTCCAGCACATTGACCGTACTGGTCTAGTGCCCGCGCCAATAATGATTCTGCTTCCGAGCAGAGGTGATTTCATGACTCACCAAAGCTCCACCAGGAGCAGGAGACGTGCGCGAAGCGACCAAGGTCTTCGATCTCCAATCAATCCATGGCTCATGGTGTTCCAACCATGCCATACCTAGGATGAGGTCATACCTTGCACCCAAGTTTAAGACAAGTCAGCGTTTCACGCTATCAAAGTCACGAAACTTAACTCCGAGATCCACAGGGACCTTCAGGACCGTGACACGTGTCCCTGTCGCTAAGCGAACAGTGACGATGTCACCCAACCGCGCTTTCAGCCCCTCAGCATACAGCTGACTTCCCTCCCTCGTGGAGCGTCGAGCATAATTGCCTGACGCCCCAAAATCAATGGGGATCTTCCATGTCTTCTCAAAGCCCTTTACGGTCGCCTCCACGACCAGCAAGCCCGGCTTGCACACACGTCCCGTGTTT
>NW_020187732.1:487565-488110 GCF_900000015.1 Plasmopara halstedii | reverse complement strand
CCGAGCGTGGCTCGCGGGCTGATCGTGGAGTGGCACGTGACCCACTGAGCGCTGCTCAGGTTTCGGAGCAGTCGCTGCATTTCATGCGTGACATGCGTGACCAAGAGCCGAGGCATCGAGGGCGAGGCTCCCGTGATGCACGTGAAGTGGCGCGTAAACCACTGAGCGCTGCTCGAGTATCGACGCAGTCGCTGCATGTCATGCGTGACATGGTCAGACAGAGTCCGAGGCATCTTGGGCACGAGCCTTCAGATGCGCGTGGAGCGGCACGTCATCCACTGGATGAAGACTACGGGATAGCAGCTTTTCGTCGGATGTTGTAGATAACATCGGAGCTCCACAGGAGCGGACAGTGAGGGTGACACCGGACGACGCGGAATGCGTGCTCACCCCGGTCTCACCGAGACATAGAACTTTTGTACAGAGGAGAAGACGACGCCGTATGCGGGCTGCAAGACGCAGGGCGTCGACCCTGATCCAGGGTGTGTCTACCGTAGACGACGGTACAGAGTGATACACCCTCGTCAACGGGAGGAAGATGGCGG
>NW_020187732.1:459662-487555 GCF_900000015.1 Plasmopara halstedii | reverse complement strand
CACCCGCGTATGCGGCGCGGATAAAATCCGTCACTGACGACGTCACCGTCGTGACATGAGCAAGCTCATAGTCCAGTCTACAAATATCGGTGTAACCGTCCACGCAATTGCGCCTTCAATGTCTTGTCAGAGTTTTCAAACTCCTTGCTCTCGAGGGCCTATAGCAGCGCTACACACATACGATCACCCGCGTATGCGGCGCGGATCAAATTCGTCGCTGACGATGTCACCGCCGTGACACGAGCAAGCTTATAATCTGGTCTGCGTGACGACGCATCAGCCAAAGTATTCTGCTTTCCTGGCTTATGTTTCACCTCAAATTCATATTCTGCAAGGAATTAGAGCAACCTGACCATCCTCTGCGAGAGGTGAGGCGACTTAGTCGCAGTGCGTAAGGACGCATGATCTGTGTAGATACGAACGGCTTTGAGCCAAGCAGGTGCACCCTGAACTTGAAAAGTGCATACTTCATCGCAAGTAATTTCTTGTCGTAGACTGGATAGACTCTCTCCGCAACCTTAAGACGGCGAAATTCGAACGAGATCACCATATCTTGCCCCTCGGCGTCTGCTTGCAGCAGTGCACAGCCGATGGCGAAGTCCGAAGCGTCACAGGCGACACTTCAAGGAGGATAAGGGTCTGGCGACGCCAGTATTGGTGCATGAAGGAGGCTGTCTTTGACCCTGTCAAAAGCCTCCTGATGGTCGGTGTCCCAACACCATTCTTTCTACTTCTTACGGAGATTATACAATGGCCGTGCCATTTTCACATAATTTGTGCTATACTTGTACAAATAATTGGCGATGTCAAGCCACTTGCGCAAGTCCTTTTGGTTCTTCGGAACCGGCTAGCCTGCAATGGCCTTGACATCAGCGGGATCCGCTCGAAAGCCGTGCTGTCCAATGCAGCACCGTATAAAGAGAATTTCTATCGCGCCGAAGATGCACATATCGACATTAGCATCCAGCTTATTCGTGCGCATGCACTCGAGCACCGCTCTTAAATGGACTCGTGCCTCCGCAGGGCTGTGGACGAAAATGTTGTCAAAGTATGTTTGTGCATGTGCTCAATGGGGCCTCAAAAAACGCGTCACAAGACGATTAAGAAAAGCTGGTGCATTTAACAGCCCCTGAAGCATCACCAACCACTTTCAGAGCATCCCGCTCGGAGTACTTACCGCTGTCAGCGGAATATCACTAGCTCTCATGAGCATTTGATAATACCCATCGATAAATTCGAGTGCGCTGCACTTTGTGCAGCCAACCATATCGTTCTAAAGATTATCCTCTCTAGGAATCGGTGTCTGTGCCGGTATGGTGGCAGCATTTAGCTTATCATGAGCGTGAGCGATGCGCCACTTGCCGTTCGGCTTCTGAAAACAAAACGTGAGCGTCGGATGGGCAGACCTACTCTCACGCACCATTCCTGCCTCGTGCTTCGCACGTAAAGGTCGATGACGTAACACTGCTCTTTGGGCAGCCTAGCAAGGCCTAGCGTATACGCTGAACCTTCCAAGAAGGATGCACACCCATCAGGTGTTTATGTGGCTTGCTTAAGCCGTACCGAGGTTCTGGTGCAAGTGAACGCAGAAGCATTGGCGCCGGGGCGGCTTTCAAAGGTGCTCGGTCACCCAGAAGTTGAACTAGCAACGGCTTCTGAGCACGGAGTGTAACAACCTCCCATTCCAACGGCGCAAGTTACTTCACCATCGCACGAAGGGGTGTATTCGTCTGCTCGACGGCTAGGAGCCGCTCCGACAGAGCACGATAATCTTCAACGCGAGGCAGTCGGTGCATAAAGTGCTACAGACTTTCGCACAGCGGTAGGCGACCTCGGAAAAATGCTCAGCAAAGTACCGATGACTACGGACTTTGTCCTCCAACGCTCAAAGCGCATCGCGAGTCACCGGACGGCGACCGACCAAGTCGTCATCGTCTGACACTGACTCTTCTCGACGAGAATGGTGGGGTCCACTACCACGTGGAACGCCTTGTGGGTCGACGTTGTCAACGGGATCTAACCCAATGTCCTGTAAAGTGGCGGGGATCCAAGAACTCGTGGGAGTTTGAGGTGCCACTTAGGCAAGATTGCTCAGACGTCGTTGGCACTTCTGATCAGATGAACCAGTGCCTTCGCGTTGTCTTGCACACCGCGCTTCTCGGGGGAAGCCGAAGGGCCATAAGCTGAGCTCAAGCTATGACCCTGAGCTGCTGTGGTCGTAAACTCACCCGTGTGAGAGACAATAGAGCACGCGCGAGCGTTACGAATTGTTCCATATGTCGCATGGCGACAATGCGCAGGAAGCCGACATTGTGCCTTGAGTTTGGCAAAATCAAATCTGAGATAGCGGTCAACGCGCACGTTTACTTCCTTGTGACTTCGCTGTAAGGTAGACAGCGAAGAAAGTTTTCGGTGCCGCTACACCCATCGCTAAAAGAGCTCCTCATCATCTGCGGTTTCGCCAGAGGTGAGTATCACAGGGATGGTTCGCATTGCTGGAACAGGAGCACCTCCTTTCTAGGATTGAAGCTGAGCGCGGTACCGATCCGTCGGGATCTCTTGTGGTACCAAAACGCGAGCTTGCAGAGCTTTCCGCTGATCAAGCTTGTCTAGCTGCCGGAGGCCTGACTTCTACCTTTACGCTGGGAACAGTCCTATTTGGCAAGAAAGCCCCGGAGCTATCGTTGCTTACGTCTTTGCCGTATCTCCTAGAAAAAAAGCATGGTAGCCCTGAGCAACGCGCTTCCTCGTAGCAAATGAGGTCCGGCCAACTTTCCAGCATGATGTTTGGCCTCTGCCTATACCAGTCGACTTATCAAGACGTGCAAAGCTTCTGACAGAAAATTCCACCTCGACATTCACGTCATAATAAGTGCTACGTAACATGAAGCATTAAGCCATGTCCCAGTATGATGTGTTTCTGGCTTGTAAAGCTTACACACGGGAGAAGCGACGTTTCATCGTCATGGAGTGCGAAAATTGAGTTCGACAATTCTCGGTGATTTCACCAGCGTGCGAAGAAAAATGCAGTCCTCATAAGGGTACGGATTCACCTGACTGCTGCTGCGCTAGATCGATGTGGTGCTCCTCTGAAGTGGTGATCTTAGGGGTCAGACAGCTCTCGCGCAAAGACTATCGAACGCTTGATTCGCTCGCTGTATGAGCAGAAGGCCCGCATACATAAGCATGTAAGGGATTCGCTGCGCCCCGATGCAACCTCTGATGGATTAAATCGATTGTGCCTGATATCGAGAAAGTTGTCGCATCTGTTGCGCTTGCAGACGGGCAAGCACGGCTATATGTGTCCGTCCCCAGCTCACTTATAAAGAGCTAAAAGTTATTGTGAGCTCCGAGGAGGGTGTAGCATTTTCCGTCACAGCAAACGTATAACTCGGGGCAGAGCATAGGGAGTAACTTATTATCGGAGAATGATCATATGTCGTTTGAAAAGGAATAAGGCGCCGAACCGGGACTTGAAGAATAACAATGACCGTACTTGTCGAGGTAAATCTCAGCATTCTCAGCGAGAAAGGTTATAGGTCTTCGGCCGCGAAGACTACGCCTTTTCCGGTGGCTCATTGATACGTTAGGGAGTAGACTTCCGATACTGATCATGCTCTTACGAGCAGTTTCAGTTAAGTGCAAGGCGCGCTGAGGGAGTAGAAAATACGGTGCTGTGGGTACCCGTAAAGCATTCACTTAAGCACAATGTTTTGAATAGACACTACGATACGAAGTCCTTCTCAATCTATCTAAATTCCAAAGAGTAACTAAGAACGATTCTAAAGAGTTTTCGGGATCATCTACCTTTGAGGCATGCGTCGAACAACGCATCTGCGACAAGGGGCCATTGGCGTATTACGCAGTATTTGGTTCCCGGAATCAGGCCAATATCATGACGCACATCTCGGTTCGGAAGTAGGACCGACGGCGGGTCTTTGAAGACGACGTCTTGGAATTCCTTTACCAGAGAATAATACGGATCCGATGGATCCATCAGGATAAAAGATCCACTTCGTGCGTTTAGGACCCTCTGAATGGCCCCCAGGACAGCTTCAATCAGAAGCGACTACGAGTTAATCTCCTCGCTCGGTCTTATAATGCCCATCTCGGCTATTTGCCTGCTTTCAAGGAACCGCCAAACTCTTCGAAGGACATCTCGTCCATCTCAAGAAGAGCATCCACCGCAGACGTCGCCATCTTCCTCCCCCGTCACACCGTTGACAAGGGTGTATAGCTGTGCGCTATAGTCTACAGTGGACACACCCTGGGTCAGGGTCGACGCCCTGCGTCTTGCAGATAACATACAGCTTTGCCGTCTCCTCTTTATAGAGATTTTACGTCTCATCGAGACAAATGGGAACACGCACGGCGTCGTCCAGTGTCCCCACTCCCTGCTCCATCGGAGCCTTGATGTTATCAACAACATCCGACGAAGAGCTGCTATTTCCGCAGTCTATAACGTGCCACTCCACGCGCATCAGAAGGGCCTTGACCAGGATGCCTCGGACCTCGTCCGACCAAGCCACGCTTGGCATACAGCAACTGCTTCGAAATGTGAGCAGTGCTCAGTATATTACATGCCACTTCACGCGCATCAGATAGGCCTCGCCCTCAATGCCTCGGCCCTTGACCGACCATGCCACTCTTGGCGTGTAGCGACTGCTCCAATACTTGAGCAGCGTTCAGTGGGTTACTTGCTACTCCACGTTCGGCCCGCGAGCCACGCTCAGGACTCTTGTCCAAAACACATTTGTGTTTGACAACTCGAATACTCCGGAATCCAGCACATTGACCGGTCCGGTCCAGTGCCAGCGCCAATATCGCTTCTGCTTCCTAGCAGGGGTGGGTTCATGAATCACCAAAGCTCCGCTAGGAGACGTGCACGTAGCGCTCAGGTCTTCGACATCCAATCAATTCATGGCTCATGGTGTTCCAGCCATGCCATACCAAGAATAAGGTCATATCTTGCATCCAAGTCTAAGACTAGGCAGTTTTCCATGCTATCAAAGTCAGGGAACTTGACACCGACGTCCACATAGACTCTCGGCACAGTAGAACAAGCCCCCGCAGCTAAACGAACAGTGACGGTGTCACTCAACCGCGCATCCAGCGCTATAGCATACAGCTGACTTCCTTCGATCGTGGAGCGCCGAGCATAGTTGCCCGACGCTCCAGAATCGATAAGGATTTTTTATGGCTCATCAAAGCCCTTTACGGTCGCTTTTACGACCAGCAACCCCGGTATTTCGTACGAAGTTCTTCGATGATGGACCTTCCTGCCCTCTACCTCTTTGAGGCACAACATAACTTGGTTCTTGCCCAGTAGGGCGCCTCGTGCCTACTGGCTTTTTTTGTTTCCTTGCGATAAACCAGACTGGTTAGAAGCGGGACATCAGTTCGATGAACCTTCACGCGCCTTGCGCAGGGGACAACCGGTCCGGAGGTGACGGGTGTCTTCTTAGATAAACACCGTCGGGTGTTCAAACGCTGCTCGGCAGCTCGGAGCTCTCACTCTTCTTTCTCAGCATAGCTGAGATCCATTGGCTCAGGCCCGCTGGACAGGCTCTGAGGGTGCGCACTCCAGTCAAGTCGTGCTGACTAAAGTTGAATTCGGCATACAATGCCACGTCCACCGCTTCTTCAAAAGAAGACGGATGCACACGGAAGACTTCCATTCTGGCCACACCAGTGCGGAGGCCCTCCTTAAGGTCAGTCACTGCGACCGCCTCAGGAGAAGATCTATGCCCATGTCAGCAATAAGAGTTCTCAACTCTTGGACAAAGTCCACCAATTTCTTGTTGCCCTGTCGGGCGGCAAGGAAACGCGATCGCACGCGATACGCCCGATCAGGCGGCGAGAACACTCCCGAGAGCTGCAATTTCAGCTCCGTCCAGGAGGAAAACGCAGCTTTGACCAAAGTGCCGCACCGCAGTGTCCATTTTCACGTTCGACCACCGAGCTTTGAGATGGCTAGCGCCACGCGCTGTTGCTCGGTCTGGAGCATGGCGGATGCGATGGCCATATCAATCTCTCTCATCCAGAGCAGGAGACTCTCTCCATCCTCCCCCTCAAAAACCTTAACGCTCACCATGAGCGGCTTAGGGCGGGGGGAAGTCATCCGTTACTGGCGGTGGCTTCATAGACGCAAATGAAGCAGACATCTTCTGCTGCGGGGGCTCTAACAGCGCGTTTTCGTAACTTGAAAACGCCTCTAGACGCGCACCGATTGCCTCGGGGCCTTGCGCATACTGGTGTTGCACGCCCTCAGGGCCCAGCAAGGACATTAGCTTTTTAAGCCCGTCCTGCATGCCCTGGGGCAAAGAGGATAATTGCTTCATCCTCACAGAGGATCAGTCGTAATGACTCAGGTGTAGATTGACTACAAGTGCTACCAAGTGTAGCGGGGCTGCCGTATCTTTGCGCTTAAAGGAAGCGTAAGTTAGGTCGCCGTCCTCTCGTTCTATACTTTGAACAAGTACGAGATTAGCGGATTGCAGTCCGCTTACTCCAAGAGTAAAAACAACCTTAACCCAAGGCTAATTAACTCTTCCGTTCAAATTCAAATTCTGATTTTTTTATTTTTATCTGCGGCAAAGCCGCCTAATTTTAAATGCATAGATTTTCGTAAATATGTATAGTAAAATCTAAATACTTGTATAGATACTGGCTATCCAGCCCCGTACCATATTCTTGTTTGGGTGTGTTTACACCATGCCCATTTAGTGTAACACACACACATGTTACTAGGGTATGTGTAACCCCGTTTCACTTACAGTGTTAATCCTTTAAGCTCCACTCCTGATTGGAGGGCACGAGCCAACCCCTGAACGTTTGTTGACGCGGACTCTGAGAAAAAAACTTTCTTTGTGCAAAGTACACGACAATTCAGTTGTATTTGATGGCGCTAGTGGTATATCCTCTTGCAATATCCTCTGTGTGGATGGAATATAAGCCTGACTTCCCGACAACTAGACCAACTCATTGTGCTTATGTCTATTGTTTGTTCCGACGGGATTAGAGAACTGGCAGCCAAAGAGCCCGATGCGGTATTCGCTCGCCTGGAGGCGTTGACGAGCTATGAAAATTTGACCTGCATGGGCGCCCCAACCGGGTGCCGGTGAGAGAGCATTGGGCCGAGACAAAGAGAAAATACGAGGGAGGTTGAAATAGCCGTCAATTCGTGCAAAGAGCAACATGTGTTGCACTTGCGGTCGCCAAACAGGAAGGCCACACACAGGGATGGGCACCTAACGTGCAGTACCTCTGTGAGAAACCGTAGGAACATATGAGGCGGTAGATATTGCGAGTGTTTGCACCTCCAAACCAGGCGTATAAGGCGCATTCGGTAAAGTTACATAATTCAAAATATGGCTTGCGGGCAATCCTCGCAAAAATCAAGGCTATGGTGGATTTGCCATCTCATTTATGAATATGGTTTGACCAACTACCAGAACAAGTATAGTCCAAGCTATATCGAAATGGTTCCACGCCTCACTAATCTCCTTTAGAAATGCGATGGCCCTCAAGGTAGAAAAACTATATCGCTGCATTAGTTCCGGCTCTTTCAAATTCAAATCGATCATTCTGTGCCATCTGTGACGCTTCATCCTTTGCCGTTGAGACGGTGTTAATAAGCATGATCGCAAAATTCGCCAGCTTAAGCGTCACAGATAATTATGGAATTTGCCACTTATGACCTTGTCTATTTTTAAGTTCTCGCACATGTCAATAAATTGTTTTTGATCAATACAGATCGTTTGTCACAGCCACAGGATGGTCTGACTTTTCTCGCTGAGCATACCCTTAAGGCACTGGAACGGCTTGGTGTGGTGGTGGACACGCTTTTGTTTCACCCGCACTGTTAATGTCGCATGTCACGATGTTGACTTCGCCAGATAATATTAACGAAATATGAACGGCGTACGGGTGAATTGCAACATGTATTGCATAGCTAAAAGCTCCGAGAGTATGGAGGCTGGAACTCAAATGTCGCGTTGTTATGGCTTTGGCTGCACGTTCGCACCGCTGTTTTTGATCGCGAGGCTAGGTGCTGCCTCAGGGGATCACGCACAGAATACCACAGGAGACAAATGTTTTCCTTAAAGTGAACAAAGGAGCTGTCCCAAACTTTATGACTCACATGGCATTATTCGAGCACGCTATGAATACATTCATACTTTTATAATATCAATAGGAAGACGACCCACGAATTTCTGAGCCTCAGCGTTATACCTAATGGCAACCTTCCCAAATCCGTTATACTGCAAAACCGTGCGAATCACTTGTCCATTGCGAAAAGCGAAAACAATGTCCACAGAACAAAAAGATGGTGCGGTAATTTATAGGGTGAAAACAGACATTCTTCTCAATGATCGCTATGTTAAGGTGGTTCAACATATATAACTTTTGACAGGTATGAAACATATCAACGAAGAAGACCATCGCCGCATGCATTGGTACATATGGCCTGCCCGCCGGTTGAAGTAGAGTGAGGGCCCTTCAAAAGTATGTACTCTTTAGCTTTCGAAAGATGCATGCAGTAATAGTGACATTGTGGTCTCAGCAGCTTTATGAGCAAAAGCCTGACAGTAAAACTATGGCCAGTGAGAACACATCTAAGCTGATCATCAAAATTCTTTTTGCCAGCATGGATAATATAACGGATTTACACGTCCCTTTGTAAGAAAGGGCGGGTCGCACAAGATTGTGCTAGTGTGTAATATACGGTTAGTATAATAACACAGTGGTGTGGCTACACCGTAACAAAAAGTTACCACGTGGCAGGATTGCCAGTAGTAATGCATATTAATATACAAAAATTAGTTTGCTATATTAATTAGGTATTATTATATTAATTACGTATTACTATAGTAATTAGGTAGACCTAGAATTTTAGATATTGGCGGCTCTACCGCAACTAAATAATTTTATACAGTTTCGTTTCTGAACAAAAGTGTTCGTTTGCCTTGGTAAGGCTTTAGACTTAGAAGTAGCGGATTGCGATCCGCTACACTAGTACTGATTCTTGGAAAGAACGTAGGGTCGGTGATCTTAGCTAAGCTTTCTCTGAGCAAAGAGCTACGGCAGCTCCGCTCACTTGATAGCACTATTAGTGAATCTACGCCTGAGTCTTTACGACTGATCTTCAGTGAGGAAGGGGGAATACTCCTATGTGCCCCAGGACATACAGGACGGGCTTGATAAGCTGATGTCTCTGTTGGGCCCTGGGCTTGTGGAGCACCTCGTTGCGCAATGACCCGAGGCTATAAGCGCGCGCCTAGATACGCTCTCTAGCCATGAAAATGCTCTGTTAGATCGCTTACAGCAGAATCCTTCGATGTCGACGGAGGATTCCTTGCAACCCAGGCCGCTCATGATGATCGTTAAAGACCTTCGAGAGTTAGGATGGGGGAAAATCTTTCTCTGGGTGAGAGGGACCGAGATGGCTATGGCATCCGCCATGCTCCAAAACGAACAACGGCGCGTGGCGCTAGCTATCTCCAAGCTTGAGGGCCGAGCGCAAAAATGGGAAAAATGTGTGGTGTTTCGCTTCAAGCTGCGTTCCTCATCCGCACAGCGGTAGGCGACCTCGGAGAGATGCTCGGCAGAGTACCGGTAACAACGGACTTTGGCCTCCAACGCTCGAAGAGCATCACGAGTCACCGGACAGCGGTAGACCAGGTCGCCGCCGACTCTTCTCGACGAGAATGGTGGCATCCACTACCACGTGGAACGCCTTGTGGGTCGACGGGTTTAACTTAATATCTTGTAAAGTGGCGGGGATACCCAAGCTTCGATAACTCGTGGAAGTTTGAGGTGCCACTTCAGCAAGACTGCCCAAACGTCGTAGACGCTTCTGACCAGAAGTACCATGACGTTTCACGTTGTCTTGCGCACCGCGCTTCTCGGCAGTAGCCCAGGAAGCCGAAGGGCCATGAGCCGAACTCAAGCTATAGCCCTGAGCTGCTGCGGTCGTAGACTCACCCGTGTGGGAAACAACAGACTTCGCAGTAGCGTTATGGATTGTTCCATATGTCGTAGGGCGACAATACGCAGGAAGTTGGCGTTGCGCCTAGAGTTTGGCAAAGTCAAATCTAAGATGGCGCTCTACGCGCACGTCCACGTCCTTGTGGCCTCGCACCACAGGGATGGTCCGCATTGCGGAAACAGAAGCACAGCCTTTTTGCACCGATCCATTGGGATCTCGTTGTGTACCAAAAAGCAAGTTCGCAGAGCTTTCCGATGGTCAAGCTCACCTGCGTAGTGGCCGAAGGCCCGATTACGTAGACGCCTAACGATCGAGTGACCGCGTCTTTCGCTTCAGTAGCGGGATCCGAAACCGTATTCCACACGGGGGCCTAGGACCAAAATATGGATACGAGCGCATGAGAGCATCCTGTGGACAGCCTTTAATTGCTACTCCTGTGCTTCGTCGATTGGCAGACATACCACTTCCCCCGGAAGCCGAGAGGTCGAAGAACGAACATGGTGTCCGCAGGGTTTGAGCTGGGCTCACGTCGTGCCGTTGGCGCACTTCATCTTCCTCGTCATCCCATGCTGGGAAAGGAGTGTCCGGCTCGTAGTCGACTTCCTCCGACTCCTCGACGAGGAATTCTGTCGCCCGGGGCTGGCGAGTTGTGTTGCACCCAGTTGCCGAGGGATCGAAATGTGCTCTCCGTAAAGCCGTGACGTACTATCCGGAGATGCACGCTGTGCTGAAGAAGAAGGGCTTTGCCCGCGGGCGCCCTCGCTACCAGCTAGGCTGGGTATTTTGCGTGTCGTAGACACAAGACTCATAGAGCGGAGAATGTTCAAAGTCGTTCTTAATGAACGTTAAGGTGTATCAGACACGCGAGCCTCAAATGAGGCGACCGTTATACGTGCATTGTGGTTATTCGCAGTTTTAATGGGGAGTGTGTAACGGGCTTTCACGCACCCTCGTATGGAAGGGCAGGTCGCACAAGATTGTGGGACCGTATTACACAAGTAAGTGTAATCACACTGTGGTGTGGCTACACCCTGACAAGAAGCCACCAGTTGAGTTGCAGCAATCGCGTGTTGTGGCGCGGGGATCCACTCAACCGGCTGACTCGTGAGATACTGAATTTAATGAACACTGATATAGATCGTCGTCGCAATGGACATTAATGCCAGCTCGAACATTCCCAATTCCTTTTTGATGCTATGGTGGCATCGACCGCAATAAAAGCCACGAATTCAATACTGTCGCCGAAACTAAAATGTAGCGAAATGCATGACGATTACGTACTGATTGCTATCATGCAAAAAGTCACTTAATGAATGTTAGCTTTTGTAAAAAGGTCTTAGCGCCTTCGGTAAAAGATTTCAAACTTTTTGTTTCTTAGTTTATCGGTAGGCGACGAGACGAATATCGTGGAGAATACAGTAGATGAAATTGCTAGTTTGCGTCGAGTGGGATCAATGATTCAAAATGCTCTAGCAAAATACCTTTGATGTTGCAGATTGCTTTGTAGATACCCAAGACATAACGCAATCAAGAATGCAAATAAGCACAAGGAACAAAAAGTCAAAATAATTTGTAAATTCTAATAGTAGTATTCATGAACTTTTCTTCGGATCTTGTCATTCAGAGCCTTGAAAATGAGGTGGAGAACATGATTTAGAGGCTCTGCAAGCACAACGAATTGACAATTTGCTATCAGAGTGTATTATGGCGACTTTTGAGAGCAAGTTAACTGTGATTTGATGAATGAAAATAGTATTTAAGACTTCCGAAGAGCACTGAATAAACAGTGCTGCGACTAACAGTGCCTGCAAACATCAAATCACGTAGCCAGGCTGTCTGCTGTTTTACCAGTTTTAATATTGCATTTCAAAGAAGTTGTATGGTCTAATGAGCTGATGCGTTAAATCTTTTTGTGTAATTTTGCCAGGTGCCACCCCCGATGTGACCGGTAATGCACGTTAAATTCCGATACGTCTCACTCGCTGTTCTAACTCGCTTATCTACCGGCTAATTGGATCAGAAGATAATGCTTTTGAACGTTCACCAAAACGTTTAAATAAAGAATGGTGTGTGACAAAAATATTGGAAGATTAATAATTTTTGCTAGAATTAAATCATACGAAACGTAGCCTTGGAAAAATGGAGACTCCTTATCACCACACTAACGCTAGTGCTGTGGAGTAAAAGTCGTAAGAACCTATTTTGGCGTTTCAAAATAATTTGAACAACCAGTGTGCACATGAATACGTCTAGCACGGATGACTTACGTATAAAATCGAGTATGTTTTCATTACGGATGCTGCAATGACACCTGTGTCGTCCCACCCAAAAATCTGACTTAAAACAATATTCGCCGTATCTGATGCATAATTATATCCCGTTCCTGAAATCTCGATTAGTACTTCCATTTTGAACGCGAGGTAACTATCGACATTGCTACGTACTGTTCCATGCGAGAGAAGTTAAAGTCCCAAATTCTGCACCATTTTTCCTCGTGCCTTGTCAATGGTCATTGCAAAAGCTGGCTGCACTGGAACCGACGGAGCCGAAGGCAAGATGGAAAATTAAGCGAGTCACCATCAATGATGAGCAAGATTTATATTAATACATACTGTCCTCGGCGCTTAGTTTTCCTAGAAGGAGCATAAATAATTTGAGGCCTTTAGTTCGACTGTACAAAGATGCATTCGTTACAACATCCTAGATCTAAGTTTGCATTTTTCATTTTCCTGATAAGGATTCTTTTCAAGGCGTCACCCTGGGCGGTGAAGTTTCGTAAAGATTGATAGTAAGTGAAATCTTGCTTTTGAAAAATAGTTTTATCATCGTCTGCGTCCAATCAATTGCTTAGGAAATACTGGTGTAAATGATGTTAACTTTACACCGCTGAATGCATGTGGATGATGTCACAAGAATTACGGTCATGTTTACAATTACTATCGTGATTACGGATGCTGATTACGGACATAGTTATTTTGAGTTTAAGCCTACTTTATGCACTTATTTGATTAATACTACGGCTCTTTGAGGATGAAGCTTGAAGCCAAAAGCTTTGAGTGCATGTTTCTGGTTATGTCAAAGACATCAAGGGATACCGAGTTTGAGATTTGGAGAAAGACAAGATATCAGTATCACGGTGAAGCGGGCGGCATTTATGAGACGCACCCACCCAAACAAGTAAAATTGATACACGTAACCAAGAACAACGATGAAAGTGTTCTGGTCGACAAAACACCAACAAGATCAATATGAGCCTATGGAGTGTGAAGAAGAAGAAGAAATTCCAGATGATCCAATGAATGAGGAGGAGTCGGACATAAATGAATAGATGATCGAAGTTCTTCGACTACCGGCCTCAGTACGCTCTGAACTGACAGAGTACAGAACTCCTACATCGGATGCACAGGAAGATCGACTCGTTTTTCAGCCGCAAGCGGAACGATCAAGGCGTACACGCGAACCAATGTTGTTGTTGGAGAACATATCAGATGCCGTAGAATGTTTGGAAGGAAGCGAAGGGCCACCATCTCCAGAGCGTGCAAGGATTGATGATGACGGCCTTCTGGCTGAAGCTGTTCTTGCTTACGCTGTAAGTGTTGGTGAAGAATCGGGCTTGCCTACCACGTATGCGCAGTCAATGGCTAGTGACGAAACAGAACATTGGCGACAAGCGATGAACGCCAAATATCAATCGCATCGCCAGAACAGAATATGGACACTCTTTCCACGAGAATCAGTTCGACGTACAATTGGATGCCGCTGGGCCTTTGCTAAGAAGCGTTGCCAGAAAAGATGTATTGTGCGCTACAAAGCACGATTGGTGGCTAAAGGATTTAAGCAGTTATACGGTGTGGATTTCTTCGAGGCTTACTTTCCAGTGGCCAACTTGAACTCAGTTCAAGTTGTACTCGCAGTGTGTGCTGTATTATGCTACAAAATGGAGCAGCTGAACGTTGACACGCCTTTCTCAACAGTGTATTGTCGGATCGTGTTTACATGGAAGTTTCGATTGGTATTAAGGGAACTCAAGGATTTGTGTGTCAATTGATCATAGCTATATATGGACTCAAGCAAGCTGCAAGTGCCCGGAACAAGACGAACGATCACGTCTTCAAGAAGAACCATTTTAAATGTTGTGGAGCGAATCAATGAGTATACGTAAGGAAAGTTTAAGAAGGTTTTGTGTACGTTAGTCTATTTATCGATGCTACGATTATTGCAGCCAGGACGAGCAGCAAGATTCTAGAGGTCAAGGGGATGCTGAACAGTGTTTTCAAGATGAAGGATCTCGGTATGGCGAAGTTAACCTTGGGCATGGAGATCGACCACGACAGGTCAGCTTCCACACTAATGATCAGGCAGACACGGTACATTATCGACGTGGCTGAGCGATTTGGACAGAAAATCCGTTGACAATCAGTTCACGTCCAGTCTCAAGCTGTCAACGTCACAGCCACCAAGTACAGAAGCTGAGCATTCAGAGATGCGGTCAAGAGCATATCGCTCGCTGGTTGGATGTCTGCTATACATTAGAACTTGCACTCGGCCGGCCATTGCATATATCGTTATACAGCTGTCTCGATTACTTGAGAATCCCAGGTTACCACATTAAAATACCGCAATTTGCGTTCTACGCTACTTAAATCCAACACGTAGTCACGAGATCATTTTTCAAAGAAGGACTGGAAGGTGAATATAGAAGGGTTTTCGGATGCAGACTGGGGTAGCAATACCGACGACAGGTCTCAGGTGTGTTGATCAATATTGGAAAAGCTCCGGTTGTGTTCAAGTCCAAGTATCAAAGAAGTGTCGTACTAAGTTTCGCAGAAACAGAGTTATGGCGCTAAGCTTGTGCACACAAGAAAGAACTTCTAGACGCGCGCAATGCTCAAGGACATGGGTCAAGAACAAGTGGGAGGCACGCGAATTTGAGAGGAAAATCAAGGTGCGATAGCTTTGGCAAACAATGCGGGCTACCACGCTCGTACAAAGCATGTGGACATTAAACCTCACTTTATTCGGGATATGTTCAGCATTTGGGTGCTCAGGTTTGGCTACATCGATTCAAAGCGTTAGCTTGCAGATATGCTCACCAAGGCACTTGGGACCAAGATGCTCATGTTTATGCGCGAGGCAACAGGCATCAAAACCAAGTCAGCAACAAAGTGCACTCAACATTAGCGGTTAGTGGGATTGTAAAGCTTACACCGCTGAATGCACGTAGATGACGTCACAAGAATTACGGTCATGTTTACAGTTACTATCGTGATTACGGATGCTGGTTTACGGACATAGTTATTTTGAGTTTAAGCCTACTTTATGCACTTAATTTGACTAAGTACTACGGCTCTTTGAATAAATCCCGCCACGGGCATTTAATCCGCCGATATTCTTTTGATGAATTTCATGTAAAAAGTTTCACCTTCATTTTCACACCACAGGGCAAACGTTTCACGGCACATGCTAGCCACACCAGGACAAATTGAACATTGCACACAGTGTATATGACCAAATGTATGTGCTGTTTGTATATTTCGTTATCTTAATGTGATAAAGAGAGATTACCATAATGGGTAAAATAATACGGTGGTTAATGATGAGGATTAGAATTAAAGGGTAAGGTGGAGCCAGCAGTGATTTTTTTAGATAAGACGGCTGTGAGTAGGTGCCGTTCTATGACTACGTAGTGACGACCCCCTTCAATGAATCTCAGATGCCAGGCACTTTTAACGGGACGTATATATTTGCTCATTTAACGAAATTTTATCGCTTAAATTTTGGTCAAAGTAACAACTTTGGTACTGTACCTAACCCGTCCCTAAGCGCCCATGCTCACCCGCCTGATGTATGGAAAGTCTCATCACAATTTGGGGTATTAAGGAGACTCGTGCGGCATAAAAAATTGGAATAACCGGAACACCCCTTTTTTCAGCCTTGGGCAGCGCTTGAGACAGAGACCGGCATATGCAAAGATTTTTTTTGCTTCAGTGGCGGAGCGGCATGCGGAACACGTATGAGGTGTCTGACAATTTGTTTGTATATATACGGTAACCATGCTCCAGAACGAGCAACAACGCGTCGCGCTAGTTATCTCCAAGCTCGGAAGTCGGGTGCGGGAATAGGCACTGATGTGCGGCACTTCGGTTAAGGCGGCCTTTTTCTCCTGGACGGAGCTGAAGCTGCAGCAATCACGAGTGTTCTCGCCGCCTAACCAAGCATATCGCATTCGATCGCGTTTCCTTGTCGCCCGACAGGGCAAGAAGCAGTTGGTGGACTTTGACAAAGAGTTGCGAACTCTCATTGCTGGGAAGGCAGCCGATCCCCCCCCGTTGCGGTCACAGTGACCGTCTTTTTCGAGGGCCTCCGCACTGGCGTGGTCAGAATGGAAGTCTTCTGTGCGCATCCGTCTTTTTTTGAAAAAGCGGTGGATGTGGCATAGAATGCCAGATATAACACCAAGTAGACCTGATTGGAATACACATCATAGTAGCTTGTTGAGCGGTAATTCTCAGCTATACTGAGAAAGTGAAGGCAGAGCCACGAGCTACCGGGCAGCGTTCGAATACCCGACGGTGTTTTGTCTGTAAAGCGTAAGGCGCGTCATAGTCTATCGAGATGACGTCTCGCTTCTCACCAGTCTGGTTCGTCGCGGGTATACGACAGCACCCAGTAGGTGCGGTGCGGCCTTCTAAACCCTACAATCGCCGCTGTTCTTAGTGCTGTCGGTACTCTTGCCTAGTTAATTACTCTTGTTTGATTCAGCGCTCAGGGAAACTAACATGCCCGTCTGCAAGCTCACGCAATCATCACGTTGTGGTTTTTGGTCTCGATGCTGCAAACCAAACCTAACGCATTGGCGAACTGCTAGGAGCCAAATGAGCACTCGAAAGCCGCTTCACGCGCGTGTCTGACCCGCAAGTCACAACACCTTGGGGTATCCCCTACACTGGGATCAGCAAAGGTGGGGGTAAATCCATTTCTGCCATGATGATCGTACCTTTGATACTGAATACTGGCAAAATCGCCGAGGAGTATCGAACTCAGTTTACACACTGTATAAGGAATCTGCGCTGCCCATCCACCTAGCTTTAGAAACCAGATTTGACGTAGTAAACTTTTGACTAGGGCGGCGTGACCTCACGAAGCACAAACATAATGTGGACGTGGAGGTGAGAATCATCATACCAAATTCTTGTTGCTAACAGCCTCACTCATCTCCGTGAGCTAGCCGTTACGGCTATCAATTAAGTCCCAAGCTTGGTATAAATTCAGGACGCACTTGTTTGTAACATCAGCAAAATCGTGTAGGATAGATGTGCTCGCATTTTCTTCGGTAGCTTAATTTTGTTTTTGCTGCGGTCGTGGTTATATACATATGGAACACGTTTATCAGCACAAATGTAATGATACACTTCGACCCAGCGATTTATACGTGCGAGTGCTTCGGAGGTAGCCATCCACTCATTTAAAACGTTTTCTGATCGACCTTCTGATTATGACTAGCGTTGAGCATATCTAATCTGTTGCTTACCTACCACCTTTAACATAATCTCCAAAAACTAACAAACGTGAATCACAACCTGATACTTTGACCACAGGTAAACTGCAGCGAGGCTGTCGTAGCACTTTGCTTAGAGCTAAGGTAACCGACGTTACGATCTTTCTAAGAACCAGAGTGCGGACCGCGATTCGCTACTTCTAAGTTCTAAAGGCAAACGAACACTTCTGTTTAAAGATGCAACTGTATTATATTGTTTAGTTGCGGCAGAGCTGTTAATATTTCAGACCCTAGGTTTTCCTAATATATATAGTACACTTAATTGACTTCTGGCAATCCTGCCACGCGCTCCTTCGTCTGCTACGGTCAGACCTCGGTATGCACGCGACGTCATAAAAAAATCAGCTACTCGCAGTTATCTCGATTCATTATCAAGCTGAGGCGAGCAACCGAAGAAGTGAGGGGTCATTCGGTATTTGCGCTATTTTTTAGAAATGACTTAACTTCTTGAGAAAGTAGGATTGAAGAAATGGATATTTAAGACTAGTCCGATTGATTATTGCTTGACTTTTTGAAATTGTGGACTATTGCAAGCCCAGTACGGTATGACATATTTTTTCTATTCTTTCATTACTTTTAAATATATTCGGAATAATATTTCTACACAATCATATGTTTCATAGCTAATTAGTTTGTCATGGAATCAAAAATTAGAAAAATGGCACTTGCTCAAACCTTTTTGATTGTATGCTTTGTGATTATTACTCGAGCGAGAGCTTGCATTGAGCCACAATTGTTTCGTGACGGCTATCTTTGTGACATCAATTGAAACATGACTCTAGCAAGTCAAAAAAATTAAGTAGTTTGCTTAAATTATCAATGACAAGAGAAAAAATCCAAGTTCGTTGTTATTTTTGATGACTATATCATCTCGCTTTAGCGCATGTGTAGAAAATTGTACAATCTACACTTTGTTGATCATTAATCTTCACTAATAATATAATGCTATTTCCTAGGACGGCTCATATAAATGAAACTATTAGATTATATTACCCCCTAATATCACGCGCACAAGACCCTTGCAATTGTACCAAATGTAAAATGCTTACCTTCCCAACCAAGATGTGAACCATACTGGGGACAAAATGCATTTTGTCTCCACTTTCACTTTGTGTGGACCGTACGCAATGACTTTTTTTAAGGCCTAGCGCAAAAGGCGCGGCTGCTTTTCTGAAAGTGGGAGACCTAGACTGTCTTGAGCTTGGTGCTGGCGCTGCTCGAGCTCCTGGAGCGAGTGCTTAAGACCACGAACTTTGCGGTCTGGCCAGTGTCTAATACCAATAACATGACACTTAAATGCCGCTGTTCAATCTGGCTTCATCATCACTCTCCTTGGTGAAGGTACAATCATGCTGTATAATCTTTGCTCTCAACAACAGCCTTACCAACGCTGGTTATGAGTCTTGGCCCGGGCAATAGTATCGACTTAATGCAATTTGCCAACCTACTGCAAATAAAGTGTCTGCAATTTATAGACCACGATGTAGCCGTGCTATATAGGACCGTGAGCGGTCGAATAAAATAGGGGTTGAATTGTCTTCTGACTATTCCGACGCAAATACAAACACATCCAGTGTTCTAATTGGCTTGCTAAAGTCATACCACGATTTCGCTCTTGTGAGCCTTTCGAACGTTGAGAAATCTGTTGTTGACGAAGCAATGCCACCACCATCCACGATAGCTGGGCTTCCCTCTGCTCCAAAACAGCGATGCGGTTTCGGACCGCTGGGGGTGCCTCGAGCTAGGCTGTGCGATGATCAAACTCAAAAAAAAATCCAAGAAATGGTTTTTTCAGCCTTGGACGCACGCTGTGTCCCTTGGGTATAATCAACATCGTTACAATCAAAAGATCCCACAAGAGCCAGACGCGAGATGGTCGATCTCCGCAGCGCTACTCGAGGAGCAAGAGGCGGCCCACTTTCGCGTTTGGTGTGCCGGTAGATACACCAGGCCTTTTACTCGTATCGTGTGAAGTTGACACTTTCATTCGAAATGCTCGTAAAAGCTTGAGGATACTTCGGTGAGATGTCGTGGCCACTTACGACCTGGCGCACCCTCCTCGTTTCTTTGACTATCAGAAAAGGTAAAGTCCTTCATCTATGCGCGTTTCTCAGTGATGCGAGGGAACCGACCTCGCTGTAAAAAAGACCTTTGGTCGGTCACTGTTACAGCTGTCATATGGAAGCGAGTAGAGATGTGAGCAAAACCTTGAGATGATCGATTGTCACCTCGACGTCCGCTTTGAACTTTGTACTTGGCGAAGTCAAGTGAGAGATAGCACTATAGAAGGAAGTAAACTTTGCTAAAACCAGCTTGTAAAGCCATAAGGCGGATGATGTGACATATATTTCACCTAATCACAAACTGAGTTTGATCCTTATCGGCACATTTGCCAGCTTCAAATTTATTTACGGAGGGCAGGGTCATTCGGACGGCTGATGCTCTCTGTGCAAACGGTTCTCTCGGGAAGTGATGGCATGTCTGTATTGAATTGCTCACAGGGTAACTGTCTTACGCTCGTTTGTTCTTGGTGTGAGCGAAAGGCCCGCATGTTTATGCGTGTAAGAGCTCCGTACCAGCGCGGCCAGCAAACTCGGGCTAATTAAACGGTGGTTACGACGTTATATGGGCAAGAGTTGGCGTGACTCTCGCGCTTGCACTAAAGCAAGTACGGATTCATGAGCAAAGTCCAGTTTTGTTACACGACAAGATATTGCCACTTTTATCCGATAAAGTATCTGACACTTGTGTAGCGAGAAGCCGAGTGAAGTGAGCGCCTGTGCGGCTAGGAAGTGTATTGTCGGGTGAGGGCGGAGGCGTTTAGCTGGAAGTCGATAATTTCGACCACCATTCTCATTGGAGAACAGCTCGGCATCCCCATCAAGAATTTTTGCTTAGCGCTTCAGTGGTGAAGATCGCACTCGTGTCGGGGATCTGATTAGGTGGGACTCTGGTGCTATTACCTTTAGAAAAGCAGGCACAGTAAAGTGCAAGGAATCAATTTGAGCCTCAAGCCCTTAATAGCTATTGATCCAGCCCAAATGCCTTCTGTTACCCAAGACCTATGGGAAGGATCCCTCCGGCTAATTGCTGCATGAACATATATTATGCTTTCTTAATCTATCACATCAATAAAATACGATTGGGCAAAGCCTGTAGAAGCATTTACTGCGAGGTTTTATGCACAATAAATGAGTTGGAGCGACTCGCTGCAGCACCGCAGTCTCTTCACGCAAGTGCCCTGGAGAATATTCGTCACATCGCGATGTAAGCGTTCGGCCCAGCCAACTGCTTTCCAATGGTCAACGATTAATATATCTATTCTGGTGCCAAGCAGCTTGATTCATGTTTGCCAAAAGTTTGCTTTGAAGTGCACATCTCTATCCATAACGGCAAAAAAAGTTTGTCGAGAACCAGCTTGGCTGTTTCCTCACCGATCACATTGTCGCTGATAGCAGCAAATCGAACCATCTTGCTCAGGCAGTCCACAGACACAAAGATACCGGTATACTTACGGATGTGGCTTTTGGGAGACCGAATGTAAAGTCTTTATTGACAGCACTCTGCTAGGACCGACAGGCTGGCAAAAGGCGCTGCCACTTGCGGAATAGATCAATCCGCTAGCACGTTATCGCTGCACAAATATGTGCTTGCCCACTTCTGCGTGCTAAAGCTACCAAATACATAGCGCTCCGAGCAGTATGTCTTCCTCTTTCGAGATGGTCACCTAAAGAGTTGTCATGTTTCTCATACCTTTATGTTATGTAGTCCTCGTCATGAGGTACAACTTCACGCTGAGTAACAATGCTGTGATACAGCAAGCATTCGGGAACGACGGAGCGGTGAAGATGTGAAACCGCGCGCTTTAATTTAGCCGATTTTAAGTTTGAAAACAATTTCTTTCCTAAAGCTTCAGCAGCGCAGCATTTATTGCCTTTTACGTATCGCCTTATAAATTGGCACCGTCAGCGTTGTTACAAGCGACAAGTGAAGTCGGACCGACGCAAAAGTGCATCCGCCACTGCATCAAGCCGGTCCGGCTGATATTTCATACCTTACAGCTGTATTCGGTAATACGAATTGCCACCATAACTTAACTGAGAGATGTGTGGCAAAGACGTTGCTGCGCGCAACGACGCATGACCTGTACAGATCACAACTGGCTTAGCACCAAGTAAGTGCGCCTTAAATTTGGCAGGGGCTTCTTTCATTGCAATAAGCTCATTGTTATAGACAGAAATGGCTCTTCTCAGCAGCTTTTATCTGGCGAGACTTCGACGCGATCACAATACCCATTGACAGCCTATTACGTTGTCTGTAGCGACTCCGACCTCGTGAAATGAACGTGCTAGATCCAGGAAAGCTAGATTTGTAAGGCACATGATCATTCTCTCTCAACCTTGGAGATCGCCTCTTCCATCGTACACCGACACTACTTTCAGCTTTTTTTTAAGAGATAAGCGGTGATTTGTACCCTGTCGACGTTATTTGTACGCTACTCGCGTAAGTAGTTGGCCAGTCCAAAACACTTTCTTAAGTTCTTTTGGAACAGAGGTACTGACCAATTAACAATGGCCTTTACAATTGCGAAATCAGCCTTTATACCATCCAGCTCAGACAGAGAAT
This sequence comes from Plasmopara halstedii, assembly GCF_900000015.1. NCBI lineage: Eukaryota > Oomycota > Peronosporomycetes > Peronosporales > Peronosporaceae > Plasmopara > Plasmopara halstedii. The sequence continues at coordinate 465,380 of NW_020187732.1, read as the reverse complement.
ATCGTCGGCACCAAAGCCGCACACGTCTAAGGTGGCAAATAGCATGTTTTAGCACGTGTACTCAAGCCCAACTCGCATGTGTCCAATGTGTCTTTTAGATTCGTCATTTAGCAAAATCGTCAAAATAGGTTTGTGCATAGCAACCATGTGGCCTGAGTTGTCCGCCTTCTTTGTGGATAAGCACCACACGAAAATCAAGAAGACATCGAAGACTTCTCCAGTGACCGAGTTGATTCTCGACGACAAAAACACGAGGCTTCTTAATATCTTCCCTGACCGTCTCGCGAAAGAACAAAAGAAGGTCGACAGAGTGTGCAAGCTGCTCGAGAAAGCCGCGAGCGAGGACTACGTCACGGAGAAGACGATCGAATGCCCGCTTGCCTTCAACAGCACAATGTTGCTGAAGATGGCAGGCAGCTAGGCTGAGATTGACGAGCTCGTACAGTTGCACACAATCAATCGTGTGATATCAGCGACGCAGCCGGATGAAGACTTAATGTAAACGGGGTGAAACGTAACAAAATCCCTTCAGCCAGAAGTCAAGAGGTCGGGAACGGACACGGTGTCCACAAAGTTCGAGCTGAGCTCACGTCGCGCTGTTGGTGCACTCCGTCCTTCCCGTCTTCCTACGCTGGGAAATGAGTATCCGACTCGTAATAGACTTCCTCCGAAACCTCTAGGAGGAAACCCGTCGTTTGGGGCGGGCGCGGTGTTTGGCGCTCGGTTGCCGAGGGCTTGGGATGTACTTACCATGATGCCGCGGACGTACTGCCCGGAGATGCATCCCGTGCAGAAGACGAAGAAAGGCTCTAACCGCGGGCGCCCTCGGAACCAGCTAGTCTGGGTGTTTTTCGTGCCATAGACACAGGAATCATTGAGTGGAGAATGTTTAAAAGTGGTATAGGGACGTAATGGTGTCTCAGACCCGTGGGCTTCGTATGAGGCGACAGTTAAATGTGGATTGTGGGCATACACATTTTTATGGTAACGGGGCTATACGTGCCCTTGTATGAAAGAGTGGGTTGCACAAGATTGCGTGAATGTACAAAGGTGTGGAATACATAAGTTGGTGTAATCATATAATGGTATGGCAACACCGTAACAAGAAGCCACTACGTTTCAGGACTGCCAGTAGTTATGCACATTGATTAGGTCTGACTATTTAATTAGGATAACCCAAGGTTTTAGATATAGGCGGCTCCGCCGCAAATAAACCAATTAAACACAGTTTTAATTTTGAACAGTAGAGCGTCTTTGCCTTAGTTAAGCTTTTTTTTATATTCTTGAAAGTAGCGGAATTCAAACCGCTACGCTCGTAATAGTTCTTGTTTAAAACATAAGATCGATGACCTTAGTAAGTTCCCTTTAAGCAAAAGACTGCGGTATCACCGCTGCACTGCAAGACCTAGAATCACCTTTACTATTGACATATCCATGACGGCCGTAAAAGTGAGCGCATTATCTATGCCATAAACTTACTCATTCTTGAACGCAACTAGACGTTCATTCAGACGCTCCACCGCGTCATTCGCATCCATTTCGGTCTCGAATACCCATTTACTGTAACATGTTGGACCCTGCCGGTTGCTTGATCACATTCCAGACGCCGTTGTTTTCGAGAGCTAGGATATCCTAGAGCATTGCCTTTCCCCAGCCTTCAGCTTTGAACTGCACATTGCCTCAGCATGTGTCTTTGGATCAGTCTCGTAAACTTGTATAACAGCTGCTACATCACTTGTCGTTTGTTTGTGTCTTGTGCCGCTGGCTTGGCAGCCCTCGTGTGAAATGTGACGCACGTACCCACCAAAGTTGATCAGTCTTGCCTTTTGCTTTCACTACGACACTGATAACCGATGGCGTCTCCTCCTCAGCTCCTGCTTCGTAGCGTAACTGTTCGCTTTGAAAGTCGAAGGGTGCTTTATTATTTTTTACGTGTTGGGTCACGATCACGTCATTGTTCTTGCGTATGAACACAGGATGTCCCTTGGTTACGTCGCTGCAAACCATGATGATACCAATCTACCCCCATGCGCAAAATAGTTCTTCTCCGGGTCACGATATACTGTGCACACTAAGCCGAAAATGACTATGTCACGGCGGTCAGGCGTTTGACTTGTCAGCACCTCAATTGGTGATGTTTGGTTGACATTCGAGCTCGCGGGACTGCATTTTAGTATGTAGGCCGAGTACTCTACCGCATCTCCCCAGAATTTCAGCGGGATCTTGCTTGCAAAAATCATAGAGCATGTCATGTTTAGAAGGACCCGGAGCATACGTTCTGCCTTGCTGTTTGATGCCTGATTCCACGGCTACGGACCGACACGGCTACGGACTTGCAATACCAATCGATGTTCCGATCCTCATCTGTGCGTAGTTCATGAATGCTACAGTCAAAACGTCTTTCAAAGAGCACCAAGAATTTCTTCGACCTTTTTACCGCTTGATCCGTGATGCACGCCAGAAATACGAGGCAGTAATTGCTCTTATGATTGACAAAGTTAATGAGGTACCGATTCTCAAGTCGGTGCGTTGGAGTCATCGGTCCCTCAAGATCCGAGCAAATCTCACCACCGGTGCGATTGATCGAAGAGCGCTCGCCCGTGTTAGTTTTTGACTGCGCATTCTTAGTTTGCCTACTCTGGGTGCACGTGACGCACACCGTGCATCGACAGCTTGTGAGCTATATTTCAGAGCCAGGCTCAAGCGCCATCATCTCGATTGTGTCATACGAAATGCACTCGATGCGCTGATGAAAATGCATGAGTGTTTTACCCATCACGTTCTCTGCGCTCCTTCCTCTTAGCGATCGATACCACGATGGAGCCAGCCTTGCCGATGGTTTCGTGTTTGGCTTGCGCTTCCAAAACAAACACATTGTTTTGCATTGCCACATCAATGATGATGTCACCAGCGCTGAGCGATCTGATTGCTCGCCGTACGTTTGTAGACTCGAGTCCGTATCCTTTGAGTTTTAGCATGCCGTACGACAATATGTTGCGAGCTAGCTTGGTGCGTAGTAGGTGTCCGTTAGGCGAAAGATGCTCGGCTTGCCGAGCGCCATTATCCGAAGGCCAACGCTACCAACCAGCGTCAGCTGAAGCATTTTTTTCATCAGTTACTAAGCACTAGTCTTCGCATTCGCAAGCATCTTCCAGTAGTGCTGCATTGTTCACGAGATGCAGGCTCAAACCGCTGTCCAAAACCCAGAACTTGTCTTGGGTGCCTCTATCCTGCACGCACAAAGTGTACTTTACAACTGCCATCTTCTTGTCGTTTCTCCTCCAGCCACCCTTGGCACCATTATGCTTATTTTCTTTTTCTCGCTGAGATAAGCAGCCAAAACGTGCCCACCTTGCCACATTCAGAGCACGCTCGCGTCTCGACGCGTGATATGCTTTCAATGATGTTTGCAACAACGTCTTTCCAAAAAAGCAGGGCATCTCGTATCGATTTCGACAGCCTGTGCGAAATGCATGAGCTCCTCAGCTTGAGCGAGTAAGTCAAGGCGCCTGGCATCAAATCTAGTCAATAGTTTCGTACGCAGCTCACTCGACGCATAGTGAACAATGTTATCGAGCACTTCCGTGTTAGCACCTCCGCACGCATCGCTTACTGCCACCAAGTACAGGTAGTACTCGGGCCAGGTCCTCTTGTCCTCATTCTTCGCCGTAAATTGTCTCATTGACTGTGACGCAGTGATCGTCGTCTTAAACGTTTGGTGAAGTCGCTCCATAATATGGTCCAGCGTCGGGAGCTGGCGCCAAAATGTCTCTTCCTGCTTGATCTAGTATCGCTCGGCCGTCCCACTCAAGTAGTAACCGAGCAAGTCGGTCTTCATGTCCTTAAACTAGTCAGAAGTCAGAGCCACACGCTGCTTGCACATACCGGATTTGGCGCATGATTGTCCGACCCCATTCCAGAAACCCGTAGCTCAGACCTCGGTACATCTCAATCCCGTCGAACTTGCGGATCATGAGCCCGGGCTGACGTTCGTCCGGTACACGCATCGCTTGCTGTGAAACCGGCTCATCCGTCGTGAGTAGTCCTGAATGATAATCCTATCAGTCGAGCTGCTTTAAATGCACTTCGCCGTGCGGGGCATCCCACTTCGACCTTGCAGGTTGCCTTCCTGCCCCAAGAGCACTTCGCGCGTATGCGCAGCCTTGCCCTTCCCCCTGTCGCACGGGAAAATGGCCTAGCGCGTCAAGTCCATCGACGTAACCCCTCGGCCGTCGCCAAGGACAGAGTGGAACATCCCTGCTTTCCAAGGTCACTGCTGAGCAGATGAAAAAACCGGATTGAATATATTAGGGTTTCTCGCTCACAACTCTATGCTACATCTGAATCTGTCTTTCTAGATCCTTTAAGATGTTTCTATATGTAACCTCATTTAACCGGACCATGGAACGGATACGATTATGTCCGTAATCAGCATTCGAATACATGATAGTAATTGTGAACATGACCGTCATCATTATCACGTCATCTACATGCTATCAGCGGTGTATAATTCACACACGTTCTCGCCGCTAATGTTGAGTGTGCTTTGTCGCTTGGTCTTGATGCCTGTTGCTTTTCCCAGAAATTTGAGCATCTTGGTCCCAAGTGCCTTGCTTAGCATATCTACAAGCTGGCTCTTCGTATCGATGTAGCCAATCTTGAGTAATCCATGTTGAATGTCCTCCCGAATAAAGAGATGTCAGATGTTCACATGCTTTGTACGAGCGTGATAGCCTGCGGTTTTTGACAAAGTTATCGCACCTTAATTGTCTTCCCATATTTGCGTGCCTTCCACTTGTTCTTGACCCATCCCCTTAAGCATTGCGCGCGTCCAGAGTTCTTCTCATGTGCACAAGCTTAGCGCCATATACTCTGCTTCTGCGGAACTTAATGCGACAGTTCTGATACTTGGACTTGATTACAAGCTTTTTCAATATTGATCAACACACCTGGGACAGACAGTCTGTCATCGGTGTTGATACCCCAGTCTGCGTCCGATAAAGCCTCAACAATCACCTCTCCTGTCCCTCCGTGATGACGTGTCAACTTTAAGTACCGTAGTACACGAATTACGGCGATCCAATGTGGTAAATCGGTATTCTCGATAAATCGAGACAGTTGTGTAACGATATATGTCCGGCCGAGTGCAAGTTGTAATTTATAGCAGACATCCAATTAGTGAGCGGTATGATCTTGACCGCATCTCTGAACGCTCAGCTTCTGTACTTGGTGACTGCGATATTGACAACTTGATACCAGACGTACATGGATTGTCGACTCCTTGGCGTTTTTCTGTCCAAATCGCCGGCCACGTCGCAAATGTAGCGTGGTTGCTTGATCATCAGTGTGAAAGCTGTCGATCTTCATGCCCAAGATGAAGTCCGCCATACCGAGATCCTCATCTTGAAAACACTTTTTAGTATCCCTTTGACCTCTAGAATCTCGCTGCTCGTCTTGGCTGCAATGATCTATCATCGACATATAGACAGACGTATATAAAACCTTCTTTCACTTTCCTTACATAGACGCATTGATCCGCTCCACAACTTTTAAAATGGTTCTTCTTAAAGACGTGATCGGTCGTCTTGTTCAAGCACTTGCAGCTTGCTTGAGTCCATATATAGCTTTGCTCAATTGACACGCAATCCCTTAACACCAATCGTAACCTCATGAAAATGAAGATCTTGAAGAGCTGTACAGGCAGCATGAGATCGGCCT
>NW_020187732.1:416660-459652 GCF_900000015.1 Plasmopara halstedii | reverse complement strand
CGTGGGCCACCCTGCCCAACGGACACTTCAACCGCCGTCCGGATACGGTTTCCAACATGCAGTGCCTTCTGTCGATAACACTAGCTTGCGCCGTCGCTACTCTTAGAAATGATCGTTTCCGGAAAGCGATTCAGTTTCACACGCACTATTTCAAAACGAAGTATTGTCTTAGCCATTTTCTATCACCGATGTATCTTCTGTTCTTGAGCATCTAATGTCTTGAGGACAACTGCGCAGCCAAGAAAGTGTATTCGATATCTGTCGCCTAGCTCATGTCTCCACCACCCGTAAGCCTGATTGCTGTGTCAACATAACCAAGAGAGACTTCAGGGTCTTTCCAACTCTACTCGAGTAGGAAGAAGCGACCGACTATTCATATCATAGTAGGCTCCCCATGGCTGAAACTAGCATCTGACAAAGTGAAAATACCACCTATACTCCGAAACAGGGAGTTTAGTTTCCCACTCCGGAAAGATTGAAACGCTTCCGCTGCCGCGTGCAATTTAACGCACTTAAAGCTAGTACTTCCCACGGAGAAACGTCATGTTCACTCACCTCAACGGGCTTCTGACAAGCAAGTAAGGCTTGGTCTTTTTTTGCCCTCGAGTTGTCACCGTTTGCTATACCAACAAATTAGAAAATCGGCAGGGTTGCTTCTTCTTAAAGTTCGAGATGATGAGCATTCAATTTGATTGTTATGTCGTTTTTGTAATGTGCTCGACGAAGCATTAAATCATTTTATGACATGATGTTCTCATCAGTGAAGGGTTTTAAAAAGAGTGAATATTTCTGCCTTCTTCACTCAATGCTACAATCAAGCGCGCTCTTTTTTGCGCTTTTACAAGCGTTTAGCATGCGAGGTACGGTCATTATGGAGTATTCAAACTCTTTAAATGCTGCTGCTGTGGTCACACGCGGAATACATTAAATGTGGCATCTATGGGGTCCAAATACCCTAGCAAAACCGCTATTGGGCGTTCACTTTACTTTTTGCATAAGTGGAAAGGCTATCTGCATTGACGTGTGGGGTTTCTGCTGTGGCGTAGGGGAATCTTCTGATGGTCTAATTTTATAGAATTTAAACGACATTTACTCGATTAGATGCGCAGGAACTTTTACCGTGTAGACAGTCAAGATCGGGTCGCTGCCAGTTAAAGCTTGTTACCAGCGAGCTGTATACATCGTGTCGTGAGCTTTGTGACGAAGTGTCGTACACCCATCGCGGCATTTGCAGCAAATGCAGAAGTAATGAGACTGAGCTTTGAAAGACATAACGTAAGAGAAGCACTCATAGACAGGAGCTTATATCTTTCTTTGTGGGTAAACGTGCCATCTCATACACGAAGTATTACAATGATTGCTTCAAACCGAGAGCACCTTAGTTGCCTCACCAAGTATATCCTGTAAATTGTCGACCACAGGGTTACGCCTTTTTCAGTAGACCATTGAGCTAGTGTGAGCACGATAGGAAAAACTCCACCAATATGTATGACGTTCGTAATACCAGGCATTGTTAAAGTGCAAGCAAAGTGAATAATTATAGGCACAGTCAGTGCTTCTAGTCACTAATGGTTGTGCTTGAGCGAGGTTTCAGAATGACACATTAAGTGCGGCCTTAATGCGGTAGCTGGAGGAATAACGGTTCTCGTACGCCTTACACTCTTGACTTTAGAAGAGAGAATAAAGCTAGGAGTAACCAAGGCACTGGTATGGATGCGATTTATGGAGCTATGTAAAGAGAGATGTGCCATACGTGTGTAAATCTAGCATCGGGCTTAGCAAATCATCGTGAGTTCGGTATATATCAAGCGTATATAATTAGTATGGGTTTGAAGCAAACTTGAATATAAATATATGTCACACAAGAAAATTTTAGGTAATTTGCTCGATTTTGGCGGAGAGATTTTCGGCTTCGCCCCTGGATGGTGCATCCGAATCGAATTTCTGTGCGCATGTCAACGCGGAGTCGATGAGCCCATTATTTTTTGTGCAATGTGCGCGACGACTCAATCGCGTTGATGTCTGCATGATTACATGTGAAGACTAATATGAATGTAGAGCTCTATCTTATACATAAACATTTAGAATGTACAAGCATGCAACATGCACTTAGCTATGCACTTTCTTCCGCCTGCACTAAATTGTTCTTTTTAATATGAACATATAAAATACACTCTGTCTCAAAGACTTATGCAACGAGGAGGGGCGTGGCACACTAGACAAATACTCATAATGCCCGCTTTATTAACTGATAATCGGGTCAAAAACCTCCTTCAATGGTTGTCAGGTGAATGCAAATCAGCTGACTCACTGATTTCTGATTTTTGACTTACTAGTTCGACCTCCTTCACAGACTACACAGCTCGCGCTTTTAATAAATATTGCAATTACAGCGATTTGTAGCCCACACGCTTCGTTCTTTCACATGCAACAAATATGTAATTCTCCCCCTCTTCCAACGTACAGGTCAGAGTCTGACAACTGATCCTCAAGCATAGCCGTTTCTTCTTACGCAACATCAGTATATTTAAAGTCCTATTAGCAACTCTCCCAGGACCCAACTCGGGATACTTGCACTAACTGATAAATACAACCAAGCGCCGCCCACAATGCGAGCAGTAAGCAACTTCCAGTCCGCGTCACTCGCTGTTCTAACTTGATCTCCTACCAAGTATGGCTTCATCATATAATGTTTTGCAATAATTGTAATATACCAGTCATCCTGTACATGATTCGATAGTTTAAGTTGCTATGATTAATCGAGTTGCATTAGCCGTCGTGCGCTCTGTATAATATTTAAACATTTCTATTGCTATATTAAAGTGAGCTGATGCAACGTGTACTAATTCACTTTTACTACAGACTCTAAATGTGTATTTTATCATCGTGGGCGATGTTGCCAGAGCAATGATGTATACGAGGGAATCAAATTGAGAGCAACATATGGTTCAGCTTTTGTCACAATCGTAGCGGATAACGAAGGCTCTATTCATTAAGTTGGGCGCGTCCCTCCAAATGAGGCGATTCTCATGGACTTTTTTACTAGTAAATTTGCCAATATGATGCATAATTTGATATGTTAAAATACTTTTCTTAAATCAAGCTTAGCACTGAAAAAGTCTAAATTTATCGTAGGCACAACTCAAATACACTCTTAAATTTTATGTAATTTTCGCGTAGGTGATTTCACTCCTGTTTCTATGTTAGTACAATCCACCATTCGCTTAGCTCGCTTTGATGTCAATGCACGTAAGTGCAGGGTATCAGATCGTCACTTCGTTAAATGACCTTTAAGATTGTCACTGGTTGGGTCAGACGTATGGCAAGAGATAAATTCGCTTTGTCTTTTAAATGAAAGGATTCCCAAAATAAGAATGCAAATTAAAAGGTGCAATGGTCGAGGAGCCCTAAATTTACTGTAAGATCCAAAACACACTCCTCTAGTTCTCAGGTCGAGAAATTGCGTCGCTAATATAACACCTCAGACGTGGGATTGACTAACAGTAAAAGCAAGCACGACGGGGTTGTCATTCACTTTGCATAGTGGATGCTTCAGCTCTTCAATCCGCTTAAACGATGCCGAGAGGTTGGGTTTGTGTGCTGCTACCCCAATCAGAACTGAGAGCTCTAAAGTATCAACACATTTTTCGCCACTGCAATGACTTAAGCGCGTAAGGTTGACATAAGTGTTCGATCCATTATCAAAAAGAGGCAAATTGTTATCTCGTGATATTGATTACCCAAACTCAAAGTTAAGGTTTCACAGCCGCAAAAAGTTTATAGCAATATGATAGACTACATTGCGATGAGTTTCAGTACAGCATTTGTTGATAGCGTGGTGATGTGCAGCAAAAGACTGAAAGAGTTATTGCGAAAAATGATTCCCCAAAATGAAAATAACACATCCACATCCGCGTGGAATTTAAACGAGTTATAACAATTATCCTAAAATTATTCGCAGTCTTGTAAACAAAGAAGTCGGTTTATTTCGGCATCAACAATTGCAAAGCTTTAAGAAGTCGTAAAGGCGGTCATCGCAGATGACAACCTTCACATTCATGTGAAGCAGATCTAATTCAGTTTCGCTCATCCTGATAAAAAAATTGCAAATGCAATTGCAAAGTCGGAAATAGACTCGAGGATCACTATTACGACAAAGTTGACCACTGTGACTAAGACAAAAGCAATTTAAGCCGCAATGAACCAGTTAAAAGGGGCTTTGATAAAGTGACGATTCCACTCGTGCTCGAAAGAATTAAGCTGGAACTTGTATCGATGTGTGTGACTGCGTTAAGACATTGAAGATACGCTGTAAGCGTAAGCATAACGCAATAGTGCGTGCAAATCAAATCGTTATCAACACGGTGCTTTTCGTCTGCGACCACCTTACAAGTATGTTCGTTTCGAATTGTTAACAGCGCAGTCGATGTCTGAGCCGTAGCGAATACAGATGCATTGGACGATAAGCTTCATGCAAGCGGACCAATACACACTTATTTGGGCTAGAAGCACATCTATCGATTAGTCGCAACAGCATCTTATAATGAAATGCAAGACCAGCAAAACCACGCAATAAAGCTAGTTAAATTAGCAAGTGACACGAGCTGACTTAACATGCACTTTTCACTTGCAACGCGGGCGACATTCAGCTTGTCAACATTTATCAGACAAAGAAATCATTTTTAAGTAAGGAAATTATCTGCTGTACATGGAGCCACGTAATCAGGTCAATCTAAACGGCTTTACTCATACAAGTTCGAAATGCTTGTTCCAATGCTGCCAAGTCAACGTCAAGATGTGCGCCGAGACCGCGAAGGGTACTGTATATTCAAGTAAACCAGATCCGAGGACTGGCGCAGCATTTTTCCCGCCCATCATAACGGCAAAGTGCTAAACACCTATGCTTACGTCTGGCTTTTTGCCAGTGTGACTTTCATGTTTTCCAGAATTTCTGCCTTCACAGTCGATTCCGACACATAATACTACTCATTCACGCTTCAGAAGATGATGAGACAACAAAGTTAAGATAGCTAGTATAATGACACGTACCTTAAGTAGGCATTGTATTAGAGTTGACCGTATTCAATACGAGAGGTGTGTATAATGCATGAGCTGCGAGCATCACACAATGCATCGATCAAGATATATACTCGTTTACAGATTTGCTGGCTTTACTTACGCAGGCTTTGGCTAGAGCAACATTACCTTATGGTACTCGAAAGGATTCGCGTCCTACTTACAGTCTTGGTGAATCCTCTGTGCGTTCGCTAAAATAAACGTTAAGCCTCCTATACGCATGGTGCCACAACAATCTCGTCGTATGCTCGACGCTATTCTGTACTCAGGGAAGAGGCTGAGTTTTGATTAACCATCCTTTGACACATCTTTGACGAACAGGTACGAAATTTAATTTACAAGATAAAAGGGCGCCTTTGTTTGACGAACGTCTTGAAGCCACGCGCTTTGACGGCCGTACCTTTCAGAGCGATCGTTAACCTCAGTAAGCGGGAAGTGTTATGCTGGACTTACGGGTGCGACTTGTCGCTCCCCGTCCGCGAAGTAATTAGGTATGGCGTTGAGGCCTTGATTTAGTGTTGGCCCTTGCGGTATTGAGGAGCTGTAGTTCAGAAGATAGTACTCGGCATCGCTTATTAACTGTGGGGGCTCAGGTCATTTCTACAACCTGAAAGCTTTGAGCTTCACTTTTCCAATTTAGGCCTCTAGAGGATCCTTATAATTTGTAAGCCTCGCTGCGCTCGCCAGCAATACCACCTGCAGACGTATGTCAAAACCTGTGCTCTGAATTTGAACATGGAAGGACATGGTCTGCTGTGCTTTACTTAAGACGACGTAAAAGCTTAGTAAATGTACTAGTTTATTTAAGCATGGAAACATGCACCAAGGATGACTGATGTTGCTATATTCGCTGACGGAATCTTTGATTTAAAATGACTGTGCTTCCGGATGGAAATTGTGGGCAATTGTAGATCATTGCAATAATCTTTCACCGATCATTGTTGCTCTAATATTGGCATTAAATTGAATTATATCTACGATGATTTTCTTTAAAAAACTTCCTTTTTCAATAAGGTTCACGAAACTGTTCTCCGTAAGCAGCTAGATAATCTGTATATTCTCGTTTATACTGACCATACAGACGCGGCCACGGCTATTTAACAGGCGAATTTTCACTACAAATATGCAAGCCGTCACAGAGACCCCTGCTTGCTGCACAAGGTAAACACCAGCTGTTACACCCGTGGCTAGCAAGTCACCCACCAGTAGTACTCAATCACCCTCCTTATCTACTGCGAAATCCTGGATACCTAGACAATCACCGCCATTCGTGTTGTCGCCCTTATACTCTTTCGAGTATTCGACCGTGTCCTTTACACTCGGTATCTTATCGAGCTTGCGCAGCATAAAGACGCGCTTTTGCAATAAAGATTCCCGTTACGGCGAGATCAAAAGTTCACGTGCTTAAAAAAATCCAATGACATCCACCTAATCTATGAAGGGCGATACGTAGTGCACACGTGAATCGAAACTCAGTTGTAACTTTTCGGGATCAACTCGTAAACCGCCCACGTCAAAGAACTGAACGCCTTTAGATAAAACGATTGGGATGGATTTGGCCAACCCGGTTAGCGCCTGTTTTCTATCTTCCAAGTCGTGAAGTTTAGAGCTTTCACTGTCATTTATGCGTTAGATTTATGCTTATGCAAGTTTTCTTTTTTTTCAATCCGCGATCCGTCCGGTAACATATATTTCTCACAGAAAGTATGAAAGATTTTGAAATTTATTTATACAAAAGCGCATTATCTATATTGATAATGCGTGATAGTGGGAATAGGCCTAATAATTCCATTTATTGACGTGACAACAACATACTTCGTTTCTATAAGCCAATTTGTACTTCTTCGGTAGTGCCTGGGCCGATTTGGTGAAGGAAGTACTGTTGAAACAAAAAAACGGAAATCATATATCACAGATAATCAACCGACATGCGCAACATCAACAGTTCGGCAATCCACCACACATTAAATGATTGCTAAGATCGATATCCAGAGATCTTAAATTATCACTGCAGCGGGGCTGCCGTAGCTCTTTGCCTCGAGGAAGCTTACTTAGGTGACCGACCTTACGTTCTACACCAGAACCAGTACAAGTGTAGCGGATCGCAATTCGCTACCTTCAAGAGTACCCAAAACCTTAACCCAAGGCAAATATACTCTTTCGTTCAAAATTGAGACTAAAACCTTAGGTTTTTCTAATTAAATAGTAAGACCTAAATTACTATTTAATCAGGAAAGTGGCTTGTTACGGTGTAGCCACATCATTTTGTGAGTACACCAACTTGTGTAATCCACACCTATGCACGGTCACACCACCTTGTGTGACCTACCAGGGTACGTGTAGTTCCGTAAGAAATATGGAAGTGAAAAGAAAAGGATATATGCTGGAATATTGTTCCATGTCAGATAACTCAATCCTTTTCATCGTTGAAAGCTTAGCATTTTAAAATTGATTGAAAGAGGAGCACAGTAAAAACGGCGTAAAACTGCTCGTATGCAGATGTTCAATTTATCAACGACTTCCAGAGAATGACTTTACACTACACATTAATGCTATGCAAATTGGTGATCCAAAGCAACTAGATTATAGTGTCGCAAATCACCGCACAAGATGCACATATGTAGCTGGATCAAGACGTGATGTAACAGATGTCGCCAGCGGCACCAGGACATAAAATCTGAGTTTCATGAAATAACGGGCGGCCATCGAAGATATGATCTGCGCTGTAGTGCAAAAATAATCAATTCAAAAGTGTCATTATGACGGCATACGAAAAAAATAAGTTGGTCACATAGCCCAACTCGATCGCGACCACCTGTCATTACGCGCATTCTCTATTCGCCGTCCGAACCATCCTAAATTTTCCGAAATATGCTAACTTTTCAATTTCAAACCAAAAAATATTTTTACGATATCAGTACTAAGATCATTTTTATTACGTTGTAAGGATAAAGCTCTTTTTATTTTGTTTGCACATATAAAAACCTCTAGACAATATACAAAAGCAAGGCATCTTGTGCGCCTACGACGAAAGTGATGGTGCTGATTTTTAAAAATTTTCCTTAGCTAAAGTCGAATAGAATGCGCATGAGCCGCGCTTCAGTCTCAATTTGAAGAAAAGCACATAAAAGTTTGTTACACAAGTCAACCAATGTATATGACAGCTAGTGACCATCCATACATAGCGTCTATTTTTAACAACTTAAGAACAAGAATATAAACTGAACGGATAACGTAAGCAGGTACTTTAAAAATAATTGAAGCTTAAACATAAACTTCCAGCACGATGACGACCACGGGCAATCCTAAGGGGGTTGATTATATCTCAAAACAAGCCAATTTGACCGCTCAAATAGAGGGTGAACGCCAAGCTGCCAAAAAATGGTGGGACGAGTACGGATTGTGCTACTTGGAAAACGCCCAACCCGAAGAGTTTACCTACGACTCTCGAATTCAGGCTCTGAGAAAAAAACTGGAAGATCCTAAGTAAGTGCCACTAGATATTGTTTGCAATTCGCACGCGAATCATGTGCATTTGTCGTAAGATATCAAAATGCAACGCTGCATACTGCCAATACTGAATACGGATGTAGACCGCCTTTTAAGGAATATAGGACGAAGATCTGAGCTGGTTACAATTCGGTATTGAAATATTTATTTTGTCCAAATATTTACATAGCCCCGAACAATGCTTACCAACATTTTTGTCCTTATTAGATGTGATAAATCCAACCTGCGCGGCACAAAGATACTTGAAGGATGCGTGTCCTAGAACTGACTTGGAATAGAGTTATTTGCTCTTTTTTAAGCTGAAAATATCATTGTTGAGAAAATTTGCATCAATATTTAAGTAGCTCAGTATTACTTTGTATAATATTGTAGCTTTTGAGGAAAGTATGAAAAGAGGCGATCTAAGTACGAATTTTTGTCACCAACGTTCTCCACACAACCGCTTTACAAAGTAAAACCTCTTCTTTCATGGGCCGTCGCTCCACCTCCCCACGCCGGAGTCGTAGCCGCAGCCCACGTCGCCCACGACCGCGTAGCCGTAGTGGTAGTCGTGATGGTCGTGTATCATCTCCACATAAGCGCAATCGATCACACTCGCGAGAAAATCGGGTCCATGCTCGCTCTCGTTCCCGTTCGCGCGACCGCCGAAAAGACCACAACCGACATGAACGCTCGCGCTCGATTGGACGTGGTCGCACCGAACCAATAAGCCTATTAGTGCGCAATCTTTCGACTGAAACATCACAAGACGAGCTACGTCGCGCCTTCTCTCGAAATGCCGGTGATATTCTGGATGTGTATATTCCAAAGGATTATCACACAAACCGCCCGCGAGGCTTTGCTTTCATCGAATTTGCGGACGCACGCGTCGGCCGTGATGTAAAAATTGAAATGGATCGTACGCAACTGAATGGCCGCGAAATTGCCGTTCTTTTTGCAAAGCAGCACCGCAAGAGTCCACAAGAGATGCGTCGCATTCTTAACCAGTCGCATGGTGGCTCGTACGTAAAATATTATGACACATTCATATGTAGCAGGGTTCACTCACGTTAAGTTTTTCGTCAGGCTCAGGCGTTCACCTCGACGACGCTCCAAATCGCGATCGCGCTCTCTCAAAAGGTGATCTTTTTTTGTGAATGCATCTTAAGTGTTTAGTACTGACGATTGTAAGTGGCTATTGATGCGGTGCGTCGTCATTAAAACTTAAGAAGCGCGAGTCCAACGAAACAAGTGTCGGCTTCTCCGCGTTCTTCGCCATCTCCACGTCGTGAACCTTACTCGTATAAGCATTAAGGTATTCATTGAGTCACTTTAGATGATTTTTATTTTGATTTCTTCTGTCATCTGCTTAATTTTAATTACTTGTAGTTGAGTGAGGCAGTGCGACGGATACTGAGGTAAAATGGATGTCGTCAAGTATGTGTCTTATGTTTTAATGGAGCGGCGCGAATTGTGTAGTAAGCTGGAATCGAGATAGTGATGAGTCACCACGTGCAAGCGAAATTTATCATAAGAGCATAGATTTGGTAGATTGAAGCCGTGAGACTGCAAAAGAGACATAAAGTCGAAGAAATGAGACGGACAGGAAAAAGTGGAATCAGGGAGTCATCTTGCCTTTTTAACTCGATCAAGAACACTTCATGACGATACTTGCGTAGAGATAAATTACCAAGTTTTCAAGATAGCAGATGATGATGCAAAGTAACACGTTTCATGACCTTCACACTCTACTGAGACCTAAGGTACGTAAATTCAAGAGGTATAATGGGAAAGAAGAAGCGTGTTTTTACTATCGCGAAAACTGCACTTATTTACTCGTGCATCATGCTTGAAAGTAAGATGAGTAGTTTTGGTCAAAAGTGCCGAGACCAATTATTGCGTAGACAGATTTTGAAAAATTGTAAGCGAAGTTACCGTGTAATAATTTTCTAAGATAGAATACTAGAAATACATGAAGTGATAGAGAACATAACGAAATAGAAAATCCAGCTTTCGTAAGCGTGATGATGAGATGCACAAGTGCATTGAAGTTGCAACAGCAACATCATTTTGCATTGCGCACCGCGAGGCGCAAGTTACAATCGTTATTATGCTGCGTGTGACAGCCTACAACCGCGCACAATTCGTGCGTGTACTTGGCGCGCGCCATTTCACCCAAGGCAAAGTCTTCGCTGATGCGGACGTCGCTGTGAAGGACATTCGATCCGGATCTAAACTGTCAGTTTTGCACTGCAATCTATCGCTAAATTCTTTTTTGACTTGACTTCTGGCAGCATCGTAGGTGGCTTTGGCCTCTGTGGTATCCCTGAGAACTGTATTCAGGCGCTGGTGAAAAATGGAGCCAAGGACTTGACATGTGTGTCGAACAACGCTGGAGTAGATGACTTTGGCTTAGGACTGCTACTACAGTCTCGTCAGGTTTGAAAAGAATAATGCTGAAGTTGCACAGTAAGTTGCTGACTGTTGGTAACTTGATTTTAGATAAAGCGGATGATTTCGTCTTATGTCGGGGAAAACGCGCTGTTTGAAAAGCTTTATCTTACAGGAGAATTGGAGGTTGAGCTCACACCCCAAGGGACACTTGCAGAGCGTATTCGAGCTGGTGGGTCTGGTATTCCGGCCTTCTTCACTCCAACGGCGTATGGCACAATCATTCAGGTAGAGAAAATCTGTGAGTAGTTGGCAAATTAGCTCTTACTAGTCGTGATGATGTCAGGAAGGAGGTTTTGCCATAAAGCTAAAGCCTGATGGGTCGATTGATATTCCTAGTACACCACGAGAAGTTCGTGAGTTCAATGGCCGGAAATACGTGATGGAAGAAGGAATTACGGGAGATTTTGCGCTCGTTAAAGCATGGAAAGGAGATACCGAGGGAAATCTTGTATTTCGTGGCACTGCTGGCAATTTTAATATGGATGCAGCTAAGGCTGGACGGATTACGATTGCTGAAGTGGAGGAATTGGTGCAGCCTGGCGATATCCACCCTGGTAATAAGAAATATTCGATTCTAGTTATGCTATGGATTTGCAATTGCTCTTACCAAGTACAATCTTTGCTTTGGTAGATGAAGTTCATTTGCCAAGTATTTACGTACAGCGTATTTTCAAGGCGACTAAGACTGAAAAACGTATTGAGAGGCTCACTCTTGCCCAAGCCAAGGTAACCTATATTTGGTTTGACACAAAACCAAATAAACTCACAAACTTTTTATTTGTCAGGATTCGCCGTACAGGATCTCTGCAGATCGAGAGCGCATCATTCGTCGTGCAGCAATGGAGCTAAAAGACGGAATGTATGTAAATTTGGGGATTGGTTTGCCAACATTGGCGTCCAACTATGTGCCAGATGGAGTGAAGGTGGTCTTACAGAGTGAAAACGGACTTCTGGGCATGGGTCCGTATCCAAACGATGGTGAACAAGACCCGGACTTGATCAACGCTGGCAAGGAAACTGTGACATTTCTTCCTGGTTCGTCGACATTTTCTTCATCCGAATCGTTCGCCATGATTCGTGGTGGTCACGTGCACCTGACAATTCTCGGTGCCCTTCAGGTTGCAGAGAACGGTGATTTGGCTAATTGGATCATTCCTGGGAAAATGGTGAAAGGTATGGGAGGCGCAATGGATCTTGTAGGCAGTGGAAATCGTGTGGTAGTCACGATGGAGCATAACGCAAAAGATGGAGCGAAAAAGATTCTCAAAAACTGTTCCCTTCCGCTCACAGGCAAGAGTGTAGTGAACACCATAATTACAGAGTTGGGCGTTTTTGACGTGGTGCCAGGGAAAGGACTGGAGTTAGTCGAGATCGCGTCGACGACTACGTTGGAGGAGATTCGCAATCGAACAGAGGCTTCCTTCACAATTTCTAGTACCTTGAAGTCGATGGAGTAACGGGTGTAGGTGAGGTGACGTTGTGACAATCGTAATCTCCCATTCAGGTATTGTGTAGAGCAATGTACATTTAAAAAATACGATACTTCTAACAATTTGACGACCTTAAACAGCAACACTAATTTGTTTCATTGACGTAATATGAACTTAGACCACCCCATCAATTGGGTGCACTCCGCTTAATCGCAGATATTGCTAAAATTGCTTAGTTTTCCCTTTTTAGATGCCACGCTGTGATTAGTGCGGTAGCGTCCGATAAATTACAAAGGTTAGAGGAGGTTGGCATGAACAAAATCAACGATATATTGAATAATCTACCTTCTGACCTTCTTTATGAGCAACACTGCGTCAGATGTTGTTCCTACTTCGACGATATTACTGCTACTTCTAGTTTAGCTACACAAGTATTCTGAGATGGCTTGCATTGAAAGAACTTTCGTCTCCAATCCCACATTACTCGAAAGCTGTAAAATTGAAGTCCGGGCAACAGCAGTAGCGCAACGGATTTGATGCTATCGGAGCCCCTCGTTATTCTGGCCGAGTCACCGCTCGTCGTTAAAGTAGAGAATGTCCTCTTTTGATTTTGAATCTATGCATCTGGACAAAACTGGTCTGCAAACTGGGCACTTAATCTGATTTACTAACTTTTGTCCCTTATTGCAAAATTCACCTAGTGTTTTTCTTGTGATCAGTCCACACAAAACTTTAAGGACTCGAATAAGCAATATTTCTAAATACATAATCAAGCTTTGCCACCCATGTCGACAAGATAATCGGAAGCTAGCGCTCTACTGGATTTTCGAATTGTAGTTGCCATGTTTTTTGCGTACACTTCCGAAACTACCGCTGTCTTTGTAGTAATTTGTTATTTTAGTTGACACGCTGTCTCTTGGACGTCATCTTCTAAAGCCGTAGCACATGATCCGCGTGCCTTCGCAATGGCTTCTGAGCCAAAGCTCACGCTGGCTACATTCGAGCGAGAGGCAAACTTCGAGAGCACTGGCTTACGCCACCCATTTCTAAAGACAGATACACGTCGGTCTCGTCACCAGTACAAATCCCCAAGTAGGAGCTAGCATTCTGAATCACACACAATGTTTGTGACGTCATATGAGAAACTACATATGCATTTGGGAACACCATACTGCAATCTTATAATATTAATTCCCACACTGCATACAGAAGGTACCTTCATGTAATGGCTAAGTGACCCAAACGACATTCCCAGCCATGGTCATGCTATTTGAAGAAGCGATATTAACGAGCTTCTTGATGCAGGTCACAACGTACGGTACGTTGACGATCGTTACAATCGAATACGCGCAAACTTTCTCGAGTAAGAGCTGCCCACAAGAGAGCCGACAAAACGCCATTTTGTGTGACGGAAGACTACTTCATACTGTACTCAGCAAGCTTTAAGCAGGCCGTGACCATGCTTTTACCCAGTATTTTACTTCAAAGTGGTGACCGGCACAACGAATCTGGATTGACAGACACTTCATTTACAATTACTGGAATGTTGGCGTTTTACTGAGCGTCAGCATACTGTGATCAAAGGTGGCTGAAAAGTGATAGAGACAGTAGTGAAACCCACTTATACTGACTTCGGTCTTTCCAATCATTCTTCTTGTCCAAAAAAATTATTGATGATGCAAATCCCAATGCTATACCACTTCCTGAACTCTTCCAAAAAATGTTGCCACGACTGCATCTCGCTATGGTGAGACACATCAAACTCCTTATCACGTTCACTCTTCCTCAGAAGCTAAACCAGACTCGATTTGTTCTCTGCAGCTTCCGCGCGTTTTTGTCTACATTCGAATCGCTTTAACAAAAAATTATCGCTTACTATCGAAATCCTTGCTATCTCTAAAGAAATAAATGATGTCATGTGGTATCTATCTTTCAATTAGTACACTTTTTTTAGTGAAAAAGAAAACCTGTGCCAAATATCCTAATCGTTGGCTCTCAATCACTTTGTCGATTCGAGTGGGTGTAATAAATTCGAGATGCGGCATGGAGCAAAACCCGACAGATAGTCAAGGGCCCAAGATAACAAGACGTATGGAACACTACGCCCATCTTCAGAACTGCCACTACTGGCAACAGCTTCAGTGTACCCAGAAAATACAGTCGAAGTGTTTGTCGCTGACTATAATGGCGTCGCTTTACCAGTAAGAGGTACCAGTCGGTAGAAATCTGGCGAATTCGACGAATGCGGCCCAACTTAGAAAAAGGAATTTTTCTCGGCTTTGAATATTCGAACTTGCGGATGATTTATGCTGTGACGGCGGCTAATGCAACTAGATGGACGGCCGACGAACCACTCCGATTGAAGTACAAGGTAAGAACAAGCATCTTTCTGTGTAACGAAGAAGTTGGCATCGCTTGTAGTGTCGATCGAGAGACGATTCATGTTAAGTCTTGAAAATAATGCAGATATCATGCTGTAGAAATAGTGTCAAAAATTCAAACAAAGTACAACAGATGGGCTGGAGCCCTTATTGTTGGTGCTGCAAATTCTGGCTACACAATGAGGACAAAGTATAGTGACCATGAAAGCAATAGTGACCGCAGAGATAGTGATATGGTGTGGTAGTAATTATCAAATAATAATAAGTAGTTGGTGTTTTAAGAGCAGTCATGTTGATACTTATGTACACTTCCAGTTTGTTATGTTACTTGATAGATGTTAACGCGTCTTCATCGTGGCGATCAAAGATGCAACTAAATTATTGCATGCCTGCTGCGTGTTTGACCAACTAAGCGTTAGAGGCGACCTTTTCGTAAAAAAAAGAGACCTAGTGATATCAGCGCGATCCAGTATTGCCATCATGCAAGTTGAGGGTGTAGGTGCTCATTGCTCTGCTAGTATGTGCAAAATTTTACCTGCCCACATGTGGTTTGCTCTGCATCTGCGTGTTATGTCAACTGTGTAGCAATAGCTATACTCGGACTAGTCGACATGCGCATGATAATATTTGTCGCGTGCGAGAGAAAAAGACACGCTCGTGGAGCCTAATATCTTACACTATCCTGCACCAGACGACCGCACTGAAGACGCGCTCAATTTCATTCGAATTTGTTGTACATGTCGTCGTCAGAATTGTCTAAAACAGGTATCGCGAAAGTGTCGGACGGGTCAGTGGTACCATCGGTCGTCAAATATTTGGTTCAACAATGAAGCTTGGCAAAGCACGAGTCGTACAATTGCAATCGCCATTATTGGAAAGGCACGAATTCTTACTTCAAACTTCTTTAGCGGCTCAAGCGTCGACGTCATATGTTACAATCATGGTCGTATTGGACGTGCCAACCTTCTGATTGTTGTTGAGAGGTTTCTCGTCGTGCGAATTTGCAACCAAGTAACGTTGAAGTGGTCATTCCATTGTGTAGAATAATACGAACGTTTTCTGTACCTAACTGTTCTAAATAAAATCGTATACGATAATTCTTGGTACCCCATCCATCATTCGAGCTTTGATGGACCGTTTAGTAGGGAGACGTTCTACAAAACCTGGCTCGTTGACTTTCTTCGTTGCTGTTGCAGTGCTGCTTTGTGGCTGTGAAAGCCTCTTTGATGCTTTACTCTAAAATACTTTGATCAAAGCCCGTAGATTCTGCAAGTCGCTTGCACTGGAAGTAAATAAAGCAAGAACCTGACCACATATATAACGGGGTTACACGCGCCCTTCTAAGAAAGTGCAGGTCGCACAATCTTGTGCGACCATACATAGGTGTGTGATACACAGTTAGAGTAATCACACAGTGGTGTGGCTACTTCGTAACAAGAAGCCACGTCGTAGCAGGATTGCCGATAGTAATGCATATTACTATACTAATAAGGAAACCAAAGGTTCTAGATAATGGCGGCTCTGCTGCAATAAACAATAAAATATAGTTTTGATTTTGAACAGAAGTGTTCGTTTGCCTTGGTTAAGGTGATAGTACTTGGAGGTAGCAGATTGCGATCCGCTACACTCGTACTGGTTCTTGGAAAGAACGTAAGGTCGGTGACTTTAGCATTCGTAGTCAATCTGCACCTGAGTCGTTACGACTGATCCTCTGTGAGGATGAAAGAATACTCCTATTTGTTCCAGGGTATACCGGACAGGTTTAATAAGCACCTTGTTGCGAAAGGACCCGAGACCATAAGCGCGCACCTAGATGCGTTTTCAAGTCAAGAAATTGCTGTGCTAGAGCACTTACAGCATTTGCTGTCAGCGTCGACTGAGTCTATAACGCCAACGTCGACGACGGATGAATCCTTCCGACCCAGCCGCTCATGGTGAGCGTTAAGACCTTTGAGGGTAAGGATGGAGAGAATTCCCTTCTCTGGGTAAGAGAGTCCGAGATGGCGATGGCATCCGCCATGCTTCAAAACGAGCAACAGCGCGTGGCGCTAGCTATTCCAAGCTCGGAGGCCGAGCGATAATGTGCACCAACGCCCGGTGCTTCAGGTTCTACTCCTGGAAGCAGCAGAAGCGTCAGCTTCTGCGAGTGCTCTCGCCGCCTAATGAGGCATATCGCGTGAGATCACGTTTTCTTGCTGCCCGACAGGGCAAGAAAGAGTTGGTGGACTTTGTCTTAGAGTTAAGAACTATCATTGCCGGGATGACAGCAGGTCTTCTCCCCAAGGCGGCCGCAGTTACCATCTTTATGGAGGCCCTCCGCACTTGCGTGACCAGAATGAAAGTCTTTCGTGTGCATCCGTCTTTTCTTGAAGAAGCGGTGAGCGTGGGATTGACGGCCAAATTCAACTACAAGTCGGCACAACTTGATTGGGATGCACACCCTCAGAGCTCGTCGAGCGGGCCTGAGCCGATGGATCTGAGGTATGTCGAGAAATGGGAGGAAAAGATCCGAGCTGCTGAGCAGCGTGTAAGCTTCCGACGGCGTTTTATCTGTGGAGACACCCGTCACCTTCGGGCTGATTGTCCCCTGCGCAAGGCGCGTATAGGTTCGTCGAACCGACGTCCTCCTTCTCACCAGTCTTATGGTTTGTCGCGGGGAAACGACGACACCCAGTAGGCGCGGGGCGACCTATTGGGTAAAAACTGAATTTTACTGGGCCTCAAAATGGTAGATGTCAGTAGCTTGGTCCATGCTCTTGAATACGGTACGTGTGTTGATGCCGGGTTTGCTGGTCGTAAAAGCGGCCACGAAGGGCTTTGAGAAGCCATGGAAAATCATTATCGATTCCGGGGCATCGGGCAATTATGCTCGTCGCTCCACGATCGAAGGAAGTTGACTGTATGTGAGGCGCTGAAAGCGCGTTGAGTGACGCCGTCACTGGTCGCCTTAGCGACGGGGACTTTTGTCACTGTGCCGAGGGTCCTTGTGGACATCGGTGTCAAGTTTTTTGACTTTGATAGCGTGGACCGCTACCTAGTCTTAGACTTGGATTCAAGATATGACCTTATCCTTGGTATGGCATGGTTGGAACACGATGAGCTATGGGTTGATTGGGAGGTCGAAGACCTTGGGCGCTTCGCTCACGTCTCCGAGTGGAGCTTTGATGAGTCATGATGTAACCTCTGCAAGGAAGCAGAAATGCTATTGGCGCGGGCATTGGACCGGAACGGTCAATGTGCTGGATATCGGAGTATCCAAGTTGATAAACACCAATGGATTTTGGACAAGGGTCCCGAGCATGGCTCGCGGGCTGAACGTGGAGTGGAACGTAGCCCACTGAGCGCTGCCCAAGTATTGGAGCAGTTGCTGCATGCCAAGAGTGGCATGGTCATCCAAGGACCGAGGCATCAAGGGCGAGACCCTTGTGATGCACGTGGAGTGGCACGTATCCCACAGAGCACTGCTCACATTACGAAGCAGTTGCTGCGAGCCAAGAATGGCATGGTCATCCAAGGACCGAGGCATCAAGGGCGAGACCCTTGTGATGCACGCGGAGTGGCACGTATCCCACAGAGCACTGCTCACATTACGAAGCAGTTGCTGCGAGCCAAGAATGGATGGTCGAACGAGGATCGAGGCATCAAGGGCGAGGTCCTTCTGATGCGCGTGGAGTGGCAGGTAATCCGCCGAACAATGCTCACATTTCGAAGCAGTTTCTACATGCCAAGACTTTGTACAGCCACCTATATTGTTCTGGAAAACATCATATTTAGAATGCCAGAATGGTGGCAGCGTTAAGCTTATCATAAGCGTGAACGATTCGCTACTTGCCGTTCGGCACACAAAACGTGGGTGTCGAATGGGGATGCTTACTCTCACGCACCATTCCTGCGGCGTTTTTCGCACGAAAAAAGGCGTCACACTGCTTTTTGGGCAGGCGCCATTGGTGTGTAACGCAGTATTTGGTTTCCTTAACCAGGTCAATCTCATGACACACACCCGCGGTTCGGAGGTAGGACCAACGGCGGTTCTTTGAAGACGACGTCTTGAAAACTCCTTTACCAAAAGATAATACGGATCCGAACGATCTTTTAAGATCGACAACCCACTTCATGATCAGCACCCTCTTTGTTTTCTCCAGGACAGCTTCATCCAGAAGCAATGACGAGTTAGTCTCCACGTTCGGTCTTACAATGACCACCTTGACTAAATTGCCTGCCTTCAAGGCTCCGCCAAATTCTTCGAAAGACACCTCGTCCAGCTCAAGAAGAGCATTCACTGCGGGAATAGCCTCGAGGATGACGTCGCTGTCTTTCTCTCCCGTCATACCATTGACAAGCGTGTATTGCGGTGCGCTATCGTCTGCGGTAGACACATCCTGGTTCAGGGTCGACGCCCTGCGTCTTGCGGATGACATACGGCTTCGCCGTCTCCTCTCTATACAGATTTCACGTCTCATCGAGACCGGTGGGAACACGCAATCGGCGTCGTCCAGTGTCCCCACTCCCTGATCCATCGGAGCCTTGATGTTATTAGCAACTTCCGACGAAGGGCTGCTACTTCCTCAGTCTTCGTCCATTAGATAACGTGCCACTCCACACGCATCAAAAGCGTTTTGCCCAGGATGCCTCGGACCTCGTCCGAACAGCGCCCTCGACTTGGTCCATGGTTATTACTAATTGCTCCTTAGAGCGAGTAATTTTCCGCTGACAGCGGTGAGTGTTTTGAGAGGGATGCTCTGGGAGTAGATGGTGATGGTCCAAGGGCTGTCAAATGCACCAGCAATATTTAATCGACTTGTGACACAATGGTTTAGGCCCCATCGGGCGTATGCACATACATACTTCGACGGCATCTTCGTTCACAGTCATACGGGGCACGAAAGGAGAGATTGGGAATACCACATCGTCCATTTAAGAGCTGTGCTCGAGTGCATGCGCACAAATAAGCTGTATGCTAAGGCCGATAAGTGCATCTTCGGCGCGGAAGAAGTTCTCTTTTAGGGTGCTTTATTGGGAGGCGTGGCCTTCGAGCGAATCTCGCTAAGGTCAAGGACATTGTAAAATGGACGGTTCCAGGGAGCCAAAAAGGACTTGCGCAAGTGGCTTGGCCTCGCCAACTACTTGCACAAGTATAGCATACAAGTATAGCGCAAATTATGCGGAAGTGGCACGGCCATTGTCTAATCTCCATAGGAAGGACACATATACAGAATGATGTTGGGACACCGAGCATCGGAAGGCTATCGACAGGGTAAAAAGCCTCCTTCATGCATCAATATTGGCGTTGTTGGACCCCGATCGTCCTTTAAGTGTCGTCTGTGACGCTTCGGACTTTGCCATCTGGCGTGCACTGCTACAAGCAGACACCGAGGGGCGAAATCGTGTGATTGCGTTCGAATCCCGTCAGTTTAAGGCTGTGGAGAAAAACTACCCAGTCCACGATAAGGAAGTACTTGCGATGAAGTATGCACTTGTCAAGTCCAGATGCACCTGCTTTGCTCAACGCCGTTTCTAATCTACACAGATCATGCGTCATTTCGCACTGCGACTCAGTCACCTTTACGCAGAAGATTGCCAGAAGGCTCTCATTCTTTGCAGAATATAACTATGAGTGAAGTACAAGCCAGACTATGAGCTTGCTCATGTCACCACGGTGACGTCGTCAGTGACGGATTTGATCCGCGTCGCATACGCGGGTAATAGCATGTGTCTAGCGCTGCTACAGGCTCTCGGGCAAGTCATTTGGAAACTCAGACGAAAAATAATCGGCGCGTTTGCGCGCACGGTTACACCGATATTCGTTGAGTAATGGGTTGCTGTAGTATAGCACCAATTCAACGGATATACCACGACTTGTGGTTCTTCACGATAAGGATATAAAAACCATATCCTCTATGAGGCCCACAACACCTCACTCAGTGGTCATCTCGGTCGTGAGTAGACGTACAGCTCGGTGAGTTGCCACTATTGGTGGTCAAAGCTGTACAAGCGGACGAGCTCATATGTGCGCACATGTGAGATGTGTCAGAGGGTGAAACCCTCTTCAAATGCGGCAGCGCCGCTGCCCAGCTTACAGGTACACTCCGGTTGTTGGTAGTCCATGAGTATGGACTTTGTGTGTGGCCTGCCCAAGGACTCGGCGGGCTACACAGGTGTAGTGGTCTTTGTAGACCGTTCGAGCAAGATGGCTCATGTTGCGGCAGTGCCGGCCGGACACCATTGACGGTGTGGGTACAGCGACGCTGTTTGTCGATCGTGTCTTTCGACAACATGGACTCCTAAAATCAATTGCCTTTGATAGAGACCGGAAGTTTTGGTCTACAGTCTTCAGGGTGCTGGTCACTGAATTGACTATGCCAAAAGCGGACCATTCGCAGACCGATGGTAAGACTGAGCACGTGAATCGCGTCGTTGGAGACGCTCTTCGCAGCATATGCGCTGAGACACCGAAGTGCTGGAGCGCTATGTTACCACTCGTAGAATTTGCTATGAACAATGCAGTGCATTCATCTACCGGCTATACGCCGTTCTACGTGAGCGCGCTTATTAATCCTTCCATCCCGCTGACGCCGCCATCCCATGGCTTAGGGCTTGGTGGGGTGGGAATAGCCAAATGGCTGTCTAATGTCAGCCCCCTCACGGTGTGTAAAGAAGTCGGAGACTTCTTGTCTACCAGACTGAGTGTCTTACGACACGTTTGCGATACGATGGCTAAAAGCCAAGACGTGCAGAAGGAATATGTAGATGGAAAAGGAAGAAGAAATGTTGAAAACATTACCTGTTCTATTTGATACCAAAAACTTTCCTACACATGCAGTTTTTGCTGTTTTTAAGACGAAGCTCCGTCCACGGTCTTTTATCCTTTTAAGGTCAGGTCAAGCGAGACCTAGCGTATACGCTGAAACTTCCGAGAAGGATGCGCACCCAACCGGTGTTTTATGTGGGCTTGCTTACGCCGAACCGGAATCCAGCGTAAGTGAACGCGGAAGCTTTGGCGCCGGGGCACTGCTTAAAGGTGCTCGTCCACTTAGAAATTGAACCAGCAAGTACGGAGTGAAACAAATTCCGTCTATAACGGCCCAAGGCGCGCCACTGTCACACGAAGTGATGTTCTCGCCAGCTCGACGGCTAGGAGCCGTTCCGACAGAGTACGATAATCCGCGTTGAGGATTATCGTGCAGTCGGGGCACATAGTGCTCCAGACTCTTGAGGTCTTCCGCACAGCGGTAGGCGACCTCGGAAAGATGTTCGACAGTGAGTCGATGACGACGGAATTTTTTCTCAAACGCTCGAAGGACATCGGGAGTCATCGATCAAGTCGTCATCGTCCGCCGCCGACCGTTCTCGATGAGAATGGTGGCGTCCACAACCACGTGGAAAGTCTTGTGGGTCGACGACGTTGACGGGGTTCAACACAATATCTTATGAAGTGGCGGGGATACCCAAACTCCGAAAAGTCGTGGGAGTTTGAGGTGCCGCTTCGGCCTAACGCTTCCATACATGCTATAGCATTTCTGATCTACTCAGACGCGTCAATTTGAGGCGGCAGCAACTGTAGACGCTTGAAGACGTGCAACACGTTGACGGCAGCTGAAATATTCAGTCTCATTCATTTTAGCGCTTCAAGACATGCTATAGCGTTTCTGATTACGCATCCATTTGACGCGGCGGCAACCATAACCACATTTAGACATTTGTGACGTTGTCAGCAGATGCAATATAAAGTTGCATTCATTTTAGCGCTTCGATACCTGATACACGTATTTGATCAATCCAGACGCATCAATCTTACACGGCAGCAACTGTAAACGCACTGAGTCGTTCGTCATGCTGTCAGCAGCTTCGATATCAAGTCACATACGTTTGGGCGCTTTTAGACGTTCTTCAGCGTTTCTGATAAGCTTTGACGCATCAATTGGACGCGTCAGGAGCTGTTAACGCACATAGCCATTCGTCACTTTGTCAGCAGCTACGATATCAAGTCACATTCGAGAAACGCTTCCATATGTTTTACAGTGTTTTTGATCAACTGTGACGCATTAATTTTATCTTGCATAACTGTAATCGCATTGAGACATTTGTCATACTGTCAGCAGCTGCGATATCAAGTCACATTTTTTTAAGCGCGTTACAGCGTTCATGATCCGTTTTGACGCAATTTAACGCGGTGGCAGCCATCAATGCACGAAACATTCGCCACGTTGTCAGCAGCTTTGATATCAAGTCCCATTCGTTTTGGCGCTTGGTAAATTCAGACGCATCAGTCTTACACGCAGCAACTGTAAACGCACTGAGTCGTTTGTCATGCTGTCAGCAGCTTCGATATCAAGTCACATACGTTTGAGCGCTTTTAGACGTTCTACAGCGTTTATGATCCGTTTTGACACAATTGAGCGCGGTGGCAGCCATAAATGCACAAACACATTTGCCACGTTGTCAGAGGCTCCGGAATCAAGTCATATTTGTTTTAGCGCCTCCATACATGCTACAGTGTTTTTGTCCAGACGCACCAATTTTGCACAGCAGCAACTGTAAACGCACTGAGACATTCGTCATGCTGGCAGCAGCTACGATATCAAGTCACATTCGAGAAGCGCTTCTATACGTGCTACAGCGTTCTTGATCAATTCAGACGCATCAATTCTGCGCGGCAGCAACTGTAAACGCACAGAGAGGTTCGTCGTGCTGTCACCAGCTTCAATATCAAGTCACATTCGAGAAGCGCTTTCATACGTGCTGCAGTGTTTTTGATCAATTCAGATGCATCAATCTTACACGGCAGCAATTGAAAACGCACCGAGACGTTCGCCATGCTGTCAGCTGCTTTGCTATCAAGTTACATACGTTTTGACGCTTTTAGACGTTCTTCAGCGTTTCTGATAAGCTTTGACGCATCAATTGGACGCGTCGGAAGCTGTAAACATACATAGACATTCGTCAAGTTGTCAGCAGCTGCGATCTCAAGTCATATTCCTATTAGCGCTTGCATATGTGCTACAGCGTTTCGATCCATTCAGACGCATCGATTTTGCACGGCAGCAAATGCAAAAGCACAGAGAGGTTCGTCATGCTGTCATCAGCTTCGACATCAAGTTACATACGTTTTATCGCTTCCAGACGTTCTTGGTCAAACGAATGTGAGTTGATGTCGCAGCTGCTGACAACGTGACGCATGTCTATGTGCGTTTATGGCTGCCGCAGCATCAAATTGTTGTGTCAAAGCTGATCAGAAACGCTGTAGAATGTCTGGAAGCAAAAAAACGGATGTGACGTGATATGGTAGCTGCTGACAACGTGACAATCGCTCTAGGCAAAACATGGAAGAACAAAACGCAAATATATCAAAAAATGATACTATGCTATGATTAGTAACACAGTACGGTGTGAAATTTCTGACGCAGACAAACCAAACCTTTGAATGTCATGGCTGTATATGTAAAAAATATAATTAGCAAACGCAAATATTTGGTGAATCTTGGTAGAACAGGACAGGTGGATGCATTCCTACTTAACGTAATTAAATCACGAGGATGTTTGACGTTCATTTTCATCGATACCAGCCTTAAAATGGTATCAAATGAGGTGATCCTTATTTTCTTATGCTATTAAGGTTAGGAGTATGATCACGACGAGGACTTGCATTAACTTCGTGATATTTCATAGGAAGCTTTTCAAGCATATGGTGAAGGCTCAGACGAGCTATGAGGAAGTTAAAAGGCTGCAAGGGGGTCAAAGTCAAATCAACATGATCAACAATGGGCGATGATATCAGCAATGAGAGCGACAAAGACAGTCTATTTTGCGAAGCCAAACAAATTCACGTTTTAAAAGGAAAAATGTGTTGCCGAAGATTGCTGAAACAATAGAGGGAAAAGTGTTGCCGTAGATTGCTTCAGAGTTTGCTCAAAGGATGATGAATAGCACGATCAATACCGTTAGTGACAGTGGGAATAATGGAAGAGTGCTGATGCAGCTCCGCTGGATGGAGTTGCGCGTCGCGGGGGAACCTAAAACTTCAAAGCAATCCGAGGCTTAGCTATATCATCAGCAATCGGTTATCGCCAGCTCGGTTCAAGTGCATTTGATTTTCTGATTTCAATGACAAGACTTCGGTTATTTTCCAGCATAATTAATGCAATTGTGGACCAAAGTAACGATTCGGTGATTTGCTACAGTCGACAATATGAACTCTTGCATTCAAGCTACATAATAATCAAGCAGAGTATGACAAGCGTAGCAATGTTGATAAAAAGATTTTCAAGAAACTTCTTGCGATAGCAAGTTTCCACTTGGCAAGTCCAAGTTCATGTCCCGGCGTAAAACATCATGTCTCTTGCCTGGTTTTGTTTATTCTCCAAATACACGACTTTTAAGAAGATGAATTTCGACTGAATCTATGATCACCGGTCTATGCTAAATGAATGTGTACTGGTATGTATCACTCGTCTTTAGTACAATTTTTGTGGTCGGCTGAAGGATCTGTAAGAATCTGCAAGAGCTGAACATGATGAGCTGAAAGGTGAACTCGATCTCGTCACTGACTATCCTGCAATCACGAAACAATCCAATCGCTAGTTGTGGATGTGGATTCTAAGTTTCAAGAATATTACCACTCGTTTGATACAAATCTGTTTCAACCCGACGTGCATTATCTTTATCGCATTTTAACCCGTCTTCACGTGTCAGATATGGACAAATCGGCTTTCTCTCAGAGCTAGGATCTGATCAGCGTACATGGTTGTTGATCCCCCCGCGACTTGGCTCGAGTTATTTATCTGGTCTGCAACCTATGGTCATATCCCTAACAGAGATATGTTCGATAGAAAATTGGCACCATAATGAGTATATTAATCGTTCTGTAAAGTTTTGGTGGTGCTTCTCGCATTTTGTCATTGTTGGGAATCTTACAGAAACATCCTTCCACAACGATATTAAGACAATCTTTTTTCTTACCGTAATTTTCCGCCGAGAAAATTTTGAAACCTGGTGTCCCTAATTTAATTTTGATTTTCAAATAGTACCCCGTATGCACATAACTAACATCATGTCGAACGAACTGCTTTGAAAAATATAAGAACAATGTCGGCCGAAGAAGTATTCACTTGTGATCCTGTTAACTGTCGCTGGATGCACAACCAACGTAGTCTCAATGTTAGTAAGATTTATCTTCACTTAAAGTTTCTAAGCAGTGATGACTCGTACATTACAACGCGTAAGGATAAGTCGCTGAAGTAAATCAGTCGCATCGACTCTAATTTTATCGACAAAGTAAATGCTGGTATATACTACTGACATAATCATTGTGATCAGGAAGGAGCACATGAATCAGCTCTAAACCTTAGCAAATTTGTATGGCATTGGCTTAGACGCTTTGCACAACACAAAGATTTTGTGAGGGAGAGCGACGCCTTACAATTAAATCGGGAAATGGCACGACTCAGTATTGTATGTCAGATGGATGGTGCTGTCTGCATCGAAGACGTTCTTGATCGTGGCGGTGCAACTACAATGAACGCAATGTCGTTTCCTCCACTCTGCACCTTTTTCTGCTGTTGCTGCTGCTTCTTCATTTGAAGCATGCGATCGCGAAAACTCATTTTGGCGTGGCTGGCTTTTCCTGACTTGCGGATCTCCGAAGCTTTGAGCACATCCAACTGCGCACTGCCACTTAATTTTTCTTTTACAAGCGCCACAAACTCTTCATTCTGTCAATCGGGAAAGAGATCTATTAGTGCGAGCTTTACATTTTGAGAGGATCAAATCGAAGATTACCCCGATTAATCGCCGCGTATGTTGACAAGTACGTCGAGTAGCTGCTTTGCACTCAACAACTTTGCAGTTAAGAAAACCCGCTAGTTCGTCAACGAACGACCCACGTGTTTCCAGCACAAATGTTCGTAAATGGTCGCGGTCCATTTGGATCACGCACTTGGTTACGTATAATCCAGCCTTTCAATAAATTGTTAACCGAGATGAAAGCTAAATAACTGTACGATGCAACTGTTTACTTACCACGCTGACGATCTGTGCGTTCTTCTCCGTCGTACTCGTATCAAGCAGTGGTTGTAAAAATTCTTCGTTTATTCCTGCTTGAAGCGTTGTGTCTAGAACTCTTCTTGCTAATTCACTCAAAAATTGCTTTTCAGAGCAAGCCTGGCACAGCAGCACAGGCACAAACACGGACAAGTGGGAAGCCATTTCAGTCTTCAGATCGAGAATCAGGTCTTGAATACACAGTAGCGCGTTACGAGCCATGACCGAACGCAGATTCGAGGCCGCTGGCAATACCAGTATCTTAAGAATTCCACTTTTCCTACAGCAAAAGCAAGTCACACAGTCTTTTCAGCACCTTAGAAGCAGCTGCAAACTCACAGTAGACGCCGAGCCTCTTCTTGATGGTGCTTGCTGAAGCACCGGAGCAAGTCCAGTGCTTGGTACTCGTGACCCCACGCTACGTCCACATCATGATGATGAGTAGTAGATGCAGCTAGCTGCTTCAGTCGCAACAATTGAGCCACTTTCTGAGCGTCGGCAGCCGCGTCTTCGCTCCCCTGCAGTTCGTCCCTCGTTTTTACAGTCACCCGAAATATTTCGCCTTCAGGTGATCCATCTATTTTATTTCCTTGCACTGACATTTGTTGAATTTGCTCTGCTTGCTCCTCAACCGTCGATCGCCGTCGCTTGACAGGTGCCACATCGAGCATTTGGATAGTTTCTTCTATCTCGTCATATTGCTTTGACTGGTTCGGCGGCTGACCGCGCTTGCGCGTGAGTACTGGGGGGACGATGGACATGACGCAGCACCGCAGAGCCGCGCACAGAAGGTTCACAGACGTCGCCACGGCTGGCAGGCGGCACTACGATATGACTACCGTAAACTGAGTCAAAGTCCAAGCATTTAAAATGGCCTAGTTTTGTTCGTGCAAAAAACACTATCTAGACCTAGTAGTTACTCTAATGTCTGCAACAATATTTCCCACTTTACCTCAACATGTATTTGCAGGATATTAATGAGATGAAAGATCATTTTCCAGCAACCACTAAATATTGATCGCATTTTATCATGACGTTGGAATCACATATGTACGCGGCGGCACTAGGTGCATTAGTGCCATCTCTCTTATTAATCCTGCAGCTGGAAAAACAGTGGATACGGGAGTTACCACCTCAATGCTGTGGCGTGCTAGATAGCATCTTCTGGCTGCAGCCTGATGCAATTCATCCGCACTTTGAGTGTCTGGGTGCTTTTGGAAGAGCTATGAATGTGGATTTTTACATTTTTGACCTGCTGCTCTTCCCACTCATCTACTCAACGGCACTGTCTGGACTCTTGCGTCGACTTTGGCCTAATTTTCAATTAGTGTGGAGTGTACCAGTGTTGGCAGGCGGCGTTGACGTAGTGGAGAATGTATCTATTGTAAAGCTGCTAAGACTTTATCCTGTGCAATGGAAGACGTTAGAAAGCGTTGTTAGCTTTCTCACGAGGACTAAATGGGTTCTTGTAGTGTCAGCAATTGTCTTCGTTATCATCGGGGTATTTGAGTCAATGGTAAAGAGAGTTGTGACGATATATAATGAGGTGGCAAGCAGAAGCAAGAACGAGTGAAGGTTAATGAAACATTTGTGCAGTTCTATATACGACTCTTCCCAAATTCAAAATTCACTATATCCTCATTTCTTGGCTCGACACAACATCAAATCCACACAGCTACCCAAAATCGATTTCTTCCGCGTTTTGTATCCTATTCAGGAGTGATATATCTCGCTCGAGCGTCCAACAAGCCCTTGAATCGTGCGTACAGTCTTGAAATACTTTTCTTATCTTGGGAACCAAAAGTTGACGTAGGATCATCGTGTAGACTTTCCGTAGCTTTACTCACAGTGCTTGCACACCTCATACCAGATGCAACAACCATCTTTTTTGTTTGCTTTGATTTAAGCTTAACTGGATCTTGAGTCGAGTTGATTGTCGATTCGCAATAATTGTGATGTCTTTCAATTGGATCGCTCACAGCTTTATGCACATAGACGTGGACACGCTCAATATGCAAAGCAGCGTCGCATTCACACTGGACACGAATAAATCTACCTTTTGACTTTGGTGGAGCCACAAACTCGATCAATGAGCCTGTGTCGTCGATAATGCTCTTAAAACTTACACAATCTCCAATGATGTCTGCAAAATTACGCCCTATGCCACTATTCGTCAAAATACAAATGTGTATGGGGAAAGAGTGAGAGCTTCTTTGAAATCGAATTTTTACAGAGTGCACTTCGACGTAGCTGGCCAAATCAATTTCCCACCATGACTGAAATTCGTCTTTCGTGCGAATATAAGAATTCGAGTCCTGGATCAAAGCGTTCTGTGCTTTCGTGCTGTCGAAAGTTGAGGATTGATGAACAGTTTTGTTAACAGCAATGTCCTCTAGACTCTCTTCGAAGATATGACGTGGTGAGTGTTGATGCCACTGATAAAGAATGGAATCGTGAATCATTCGCGTGATTCCTTCACCTTTGTCAGTTTTGTCAATAGCTGCACTTAGTTCCATCTTACAAACTTTGCTATTACGATGTGCATTTCTCGATAAGTGCTCGGATTTCTCGTGTGTTAGAATTTCCAGACATTGAAGACAAACTTTAGCTGTGCCGTAAAGCACGGACGGATTATTTAGCTTTGGCGAGTCCTGAATGATCCCCCACTTGCGACGAAGGTCGTACACTTGTTTCATAACGGCTACCCCGGAAAGGCTAGAGCGCATATACCGTTGCTCACACAGGGCACAAGGAAATCGCCGCCTTTCACTATCATAATTACGTTCGACGGTCTTTGTGTCAGTAAATCCGCAATAAGATGAAGGCCGCATTTTGAGCTGAGGCTTTTCAGAGCTGCTGCTGGTATCGAAATGTCTGTCCCCGGTAGAGGGAGCATTTCCCCAAATTTTCACACCTTCGTTCGCTCGAGGAAGGTTAAGAATCTTTTTTAAATGCAAATGCTTGCCTCCACAAGTTGTCGTCACCCTGCCTGAATCATGATATTTTGGATTTGTCCCGCCCTGTTTTACTTGTTTACATGTTGCTGGACATTTCTGTTTTAAACGACAAAATGTCGACATGGATTTATTTCTTGGTTTGATATACTTCGATTTGACATCCTGACAAGTTTCTACTTTTTGATTTTCAGTAATAACGCCATCCCCTTCGTTAGGCATGAAAGACTCCGTATTAACAGCAATTGTTCGTAAGTTTGCCCTTTCAACATTCTCTATGATCTTTTCTACAAGATAATGAGACACGTGATTGCTCGCGCTGTCTTCATCTTCTGATTCATACAAAACGTCCTGCACTTCGCTTAGTATTGGTTCGGCTTCTTGAATGTTCAACAGATCAATGTCTAGTGTTTTGATTACCCTTATCATTCCGAACCGTTCCCGATAATCGCTTAAAAGTGTTCTCTTTACATCCAGTGCTAGCGCGAGATGTGCGCGATGCTTCTGTTGTATTTCTTGAGCAAATTGGGCACAACATAACGAAGACAATGTTGCTGGAAATTCAGCGATCCGAAGTTTGAGTAATTTCTCGCAAAAGTGTATCGCAATCTCTGCCGATCATTAATAAAAAACCGCGACAATTGGTTTGACTTCATCTAAATCTGTCGCTGACGTACATAACGCACCAAAATTTGCGCTCGATCGGTAATTCGCTAGTTCGTTCTGATAATATATTGCCCGCCACCGAATTTTATAAGCGTTAAGACACCACTGCAGCTTGTCAAATAGGCTGGTCGTTAAGAAACTCGTTAGTTCAAAAAAATATGTCAGTTATAGCTGGACAATGAACCTAGGAGCGTTTTGAAAAACTTGATACGAGGTTGCCTCACAAAGTAGTGCCAGCGATCGTCGTGCCAGCACAGATCCTATTCGAAACATTTGCCTCGGTTGAATCTTCATTAGAGTCATCTATTCAATGGAACATTAATGTTGGAATTCACCAGACTTCATTTAAAACGCACACAAGAGAGATGGGTCGATAGTAGATGAGTAGAGTACATTCGTGCCAAAGAGGCTGCACTGATTGCTACTACGTCGAAAAGTTTCCAATCTAGTCTCTTTTGCAAATCAGAGCGTTCGATGCGTTCCTTGTTCCGAATCGAGACTTTCGCAGCCCGACGGTAAAAACTTACAGCACTCTGCCACGAAAGCTCCGCATGCTGGAGTCTGGACAAATTATACAACTCACCCTCTTGTACCATGTGACTTTCAGCATGTAAAGCGTGCAATTGACCCATCGACCACAGCAGTAGCACTAATTCCACTGCGATCCAATACGAAGGGCGCTGTTGCATCCAAACGTTCTGGTCAGAGAGCATGTTAATTTCATCAAACCCATAAAATAGCGGAAAGAAGATCGTTAACAGCTTCGGTGGAGTAGCATTGTCATTGTATTTCAATACGTGAAATCGTTGAATAGCAATCAAGAGTGGAAGATACTCGTCGAACAGATCGAGAATGTCCCAGTAGACCATCGAAGCTTCAAATTGTGGTGGTTGCGGTAATTCTTTAAGTTTGTGCCTTATCTAGTACGCACATTCGAGGCATTAGTTCATCTCTAATGTAAGTGTTCCATTCGTTTATACCTGCATTCGAAGATCTGCGAACCTCAAAGAATTGAAGTAAAGACTGCTGATTTGTTTCTGTAACCACAAATCAATACGATTGTGAAAATACCAAGTTAAAGTCTTCCACACGCACCTCCATTCTCGCCTCGCTTTGGTTCAGAATATTAAAAAAAGGAAATCGGAGCCACAATGGCCCGTGCATCAACTTTAACGATACCTCGGCACCATGCCACGCCATTTAGTGGTCGACTGACCTCTGAAATAACCAGGTAGGTCTGTTCTTGCTGAGGTATTTTTGCAACTCTTGCAAGCGAAGGTACCACTAGAAACCTTTCTATGTCCTTAAACCAGTACTAAACTTTCAGCTGAAAAAGACATATGCTTAGGGCGACTCTAAAAATTGTATCTGCAGTAATCATTTACGGTAAAATTGGTGTTATGTATCCTGATTAAAACTTTGATTTATTTATTAGGTTAAAAGTCACATTATTGAGATTATCTGAGTATCCTTTCTGGTCAGTACCGAGTGGGGACATCTACTTTGTGGTTGACAAATTGTTCTACTCCTGCGATTTGGTAGCTTCAAACAGAGATCAGTCTCGTATTTTTTCGTTGGTCGTAAATGTCTACCACCAGAAGTTGTGTAGGAGGAAGGACTGAATGTGACTCTGCCATTGCTGTAGTGCAGCTGGACCTCGTTCTTTTGCTTCAAGAAAGTCATTTAGGGCATCACGAAAGTCCGCGACACTAGCTTGTCCTAAGGATGTGAACTGTGTATTCTGAAAAGCTTGTTTCAAAATAAGCTCGAAAGTTTCGTCTGGCAATTTGTGGCCAATTTTTTCAAAAAGTTTTCGGAGATACTTTTCATTTCGTGGAGCAGCAAAATCAGCATTTATCACGCCTCGAGATGCAAATTCTTGAGGATACAACAATGCTTGAGCACTAACATCATCCCCATAATTCTGTCCATCCGCAATCGATCGACGCACTGGGGCTGAAATATCGCTGCGAATCGTTGGAATGCCGAACAATCGAGTATCGGCAGTAGCATTTTTCCAGCCATAATTCACGGCGCGGCCTAAATCGGAATCGGATTGCTGCTCTTTTAGTGAATATTCACCTTGAATGCACTGCCAGGCAGAGTCGCTTTTCTGTGTGTTAATTCCAAATGCGTGATTGTTAGACAATTTGTCAGTATTGGCGACTCCCAAGTGTCGAGGCTTTCCTAAGTGATCATACAACATCCGTCGGTCCTCGAGGTGCGCCGGCACAACTGCAGGGGATACATTACTTTTGTTCATATCAGAATTGAGAACAAAGGCCATTTCTTCTGCACAACTGTCAATGGACTTAACACCGAATCGATGATTGGCCGGGTCAATTTTCGCTTTCTCCCATTGATAGTTGCGATTCTTTTGCTCCCCAGGGGCAACCGATCCATGTGACCGCTTATAAAGCGCTTCTTCCTTCTGATTATTTAGAAGCGTAGCAGCTGTGGAAGGGTAAAGTAGCTCTTTAGCTGACTCACAGATTGTTCCACTCATACCAAAGGCAAAGTCGGGCTCTCGAAAATGTGCCGGCAGGTTGTGGCCTCGGGAGTAAGACTTACCCAGGGGCTCTCTCTTATGACTTGCGTAATTCGCTTCAAGCTTGGTAAGAACGATCCGCTGGTATTCTGTTGTGGATTCGTTTACGAGCGTTTCTGGAACGTGATCACTACCTGTGGTAATAATTCCGAACTTAGTCATGGGTTTAATTTGTTGAGAGTCTTTCACCAGTCCGCGGTGAATAACGCGAGTGCCTGGCTCTGAGAAGTACGACTTGCGAAACCGTCCAACATGTTCGGGAGTACGAGGATGCTGCGGGAAGGTCAAGCAGCGTGCTGTCGTCTCTGGTTGTAGCGGAGGCGCATAACCAGCTGACTAGATAAGCCGAGATGGAATGCAGGAATCAGTATATCGTTACATAATTATAATTTGCAACGCACCGGAGGCGGCGTATAGCGACTCATGCGATAAAAACTTCTGATCTTGACAATCTGTTTATTCGGAGACTTAAAAAAGCTTCGCGTCTCTTCGTCGCATTTATTTCACAGCAATTGTACAGTAGTTATGAAATAATCAAGAGCTATGATTTTGCGATCTTAAAGCGTCGTCATCCTTCTAAAAGGTATGACACGCCGCGGCGTTGATTCAACGGCGACCGAAGACCAGCGCTTACATCGTCCAGCAGCGCAATTGGGTGTCTCGAGACATTTGACGACACCCGTAGAAGTCAAGGAAACAACGGATGACGCCGTTTTTCCCGATCACGGCGTTTATGTTATCACAGAACGCTCAAATTTAGCAGCAGTCAATGATGAACGTTCGATCGAAGAGGAGATAGACATTGTAAGCTCGAATGAAGAGGAAGATGTGGGGGAAATTTCAATCACTCTGCCATCAGACTCGGCCAGCGAAGGATTGTCCAGCGACTTATCGTTGCCACATTCATTTGGCCACTATGACCAGCTACATACGGGCCGCGGCATGTCGCACTTCGACGACCACTTGACCACTCTATCACCACATCAATTTCCATCTCGAAGGGTCAATAGGCTGCAGCAAAACCAATTATGTGGGGTTGAAGCTAACGTTACGACATCCGAGGCCGTGATGAAGAGATTTTACGAGATCCAAGTCGGCAAAATTCGAGCACAACTGGCATTGAGCATGCAAACACAAAGGGATCTGGAAATGATGTTGAAGCAGGAGCGTGCGTTATGGCAAAAGAAGGAGATTGAGAATGAGGTTTGGAAGAACAAAGAAAAGCGGCTGTGTAAGTAAGAATTTTATAACGAAATTGGCTTGTCGATGTTTCAGCAAAAGTTTGTAAAGGAGCTGGATCACCTCGCAAAGGAGTTGAAACAAACTCAAGCTAATTTGGAGGCCGCACAAACGCAACTTCGGATGGAAAAGATGCACTTTGCTACCCTTCAAATCTCGGACGCTCTAGCAGAACAGGTATATATCCTCAAATATTTTTTCTGGAGTTGATTGTCGTATGTTATCATGGCAGTTATCTAGACAAGATGAAGAGGATCTGTCCGTTCGCGAGTATATCCAGCTTTCAATCCATTCAAAGGTGCGAAAGCTCGAGATTGAACTGGAACGTTGTCGACAAGAGCTGGAACTATTAAAAGGCACCAGTGATTCAGATAAATTTGCCGCCGCTTCTGCTCTAAGTAAGATGAATCACGTGCAGCGTAATGCAGAATTAAGTGAGAGACGATTACAAAGCGAGCTCGAATTGTTGGTAGCAACACGGAATGA
Organism: Plasmopara halstedii; assembly: GCF_900000015.1. Taxonomy (NCBI): domain Eukaryota; phylum Oomycota; class Peronosporomycetes; order Peronosporales; family Peronosporaceae; genus Plasmopara; species Plasmopara halstedii. The sequence goes on along the minus strand of NW_020187732.1, from coordinate 424,893 downwards.
GCTAGAGAATCAAATAAAAACTTTGCTTAATCAGATTGATGCGCTGAAAGAAAAAGAGCGGCAAAATGAGGAGATGTATAGCGACCAACGAGGCTTAGTTGAGGAATCACAGCGTTTGAAAAGTGACATGGAAGCTCTTCAGCATGAAAATAACGAGCTAAAGTTGCGTTTTGACAAAGTCTCAGCTGAAGATAGCGAGCTTCGCGAACTAGTATCAATGCTGACAGCCGACAAAACATTTTTGCTAAATGCCAAAACGCATTTAGAAGATCAAATGGCAAAAATGAAATTGTCACACGACGAGATGCGGGAGAAAATGAAGCTGCTACGCGAAAAGCATGACGGCCATCTTGATCATAGCGTACAGCTTCAGAATGAAACGCGGCTTCATTTTGAAACCAAATTAAACAGCGAAATGACTAAATTCATGGAACTGTCGAAGCGTGAAATTGAGCGAATTCGCAACGATGGCCAATTGGTTTATGAGCGTGAGAATCGACTTTTGAAAGAGACGCGTGACGATGCATTGAAGCATGTGGAGATGCTTCAAGCGCGTCTGGATAGCGTGCAGTCTGCGCTCGATGAGAAGGCAAGCATTTAATTCTGTATGTGTTAAGCGTTATAGCATTAGAAAACTTATCCTTTCATACTCAGGTCTTCGAATCGACTCGTTTGGAGAGTATGCATTCAACAGCACTGGCAACAGCTCGCAACGAGCTCAAGTTTCAGCATTTCGAGGTAATCAGCCTATCAGTAAACATTTTACTTGTTTGATTGTACATTTTCTCTGCTTTGGAAATAGATGAGCCAGCTTAAGCTAACACTGGAAGAAAAGGCGATGGCTGTTCGGAATGCAAGACTCGAAATTGAAATGCTGACACGAAAGGTCTGTGAATCATAATTTCTCCTTAATGATGTTATCTTTACGATCAATTGATGCAGATTGAGACTCATAAAGACGAGTTTACGAAGTTGGAGACGACATCGACTACGCGAATCACCCAGTTGGAAGCCAATTTGAATGTAGAAGTGAGCTTTTTCTATAAGTGCGTCCGTTGTTGCGTAGTTGAGGTCTAATTTGTTGAATATTACAGCGCAACAAGTTGAAGGAATATGAGTTGCTAGAAATCAACTTGGATGATGCTATTCTTCAAACGGGCGAGATTGCTGCTTCAAAAGACAGCAATGAGAAGACTGATGATGGAAGTTTTCTGAAGCTGAAAGAGGTAGTGAACACGTTTGGAGCGATTCCGACAATGAAGAAGAGACGGGTACGATTAATGTTCTGGATTTTCAGAAACACGAAAAGGCTTATTTAATCGTTTCTATTCTCAGTTTCAGCAGAGCGTATTGCTTGCCCAGCGACTTGTTAAGTCACAACGTGAAGCGATCGCACTGACTCAAAAGTTAAATGAGGTGATTAGCGATCGTTCAAGGCTACAGCAAGAAATCATTGAGCTCAAGGCTCAATTAGCGAGCTTTCACCAGCCGCAGTCGTATCTGGTTCGTATACCTTGAAGGCTTATGCCCTTGTCCGGTGCTGAATACGTGTGCATTTGTAGATTGAGAAGCTGACTCGACGAGAGCAGGAACTGCAAGGCGCTAAGCGGAAGCATCAAGAAGTTCAATCACAGCTTCAGCAGTTGAGAGTTCATTACGATCAAATCAGAGAAGCAAACTTGTCGTTACAGCACCAACTCCAGCAATTGCTATCACGTCGAGAAGATCTCGATGCGCTGAAAGCTACTGTCCAATTATTACGAAGCAAAATTGATGATAGTAACGAGCACAAGCAGCTTACGTACCAGTTAAAATTACCTTTACCCAGAAACTCAAGATCATGTGCTACGGCAACGGATCATTGTGATGCGGTTTCGTCTTCTCCCGTAACCTCGACAGTCTCGAAAGTCTTTCCTTCGCCATCAATATTCTCGAAGATGACCAAATCGCCAACTCAAGTCTATAAAAATGAGGGTGTAATATCTTTCCCGGTCGCGCCATCTTCGTCCAACATCTCGTGTGCCCCCAAATGGTACACAAAACTTCGATGTACGTCAGGTGACGGTCAAGACATCAACAAATCAATATAGCAGCTTGATGGAATCACTTAGAGTAGTATCACTTTTGATATGATTCCGATTTGTATTACCATGTTTTGGTATTATCATGTGAATTGGTACCAAACTTTTGTACAATCCATATCATCGTACCATATATAAAGACTTTTGAGCATTGTAGTACCATAGTTTGGTATGCGTAAGCAATATCAAACCATACTTTGTTACAAATGACAGTATTAGATCATTTTTTGATTTATTTGCGGCTAGTATTTACATGTTTTGGTAATTTTATGCAAAGTCGTACCATATTTTTATACAAACCATATCATCGTACCATGTTATAACAAAATTAAGCATTGAAGTACCATATTTTGGTTTGCGTCAGCAATATCAAACCATACTTTGTTACAAATGATTGTATTGGATCATTTTTGATTTATTTGCGGCTAGTATTTACATGTTTTGGTAATTTTATGCAAATTCGTACCATATTTTTATACAAACCATATCATCGTACCATGTTATAACAAAATTAGGCATTGAAGTACCATATTTTGGTATGCTTAAGCAATATCAAACCATACTTTGTTACAAATGATTGTATTGGATCATTTTTTGATTTATTTGCGGCTAGTATTTACATGTTTTGGTAATTTAATGCAAAGTCGTACCATATTTTTATACAAACCATATCATCGTACCATGTTATAACAAATTAAGCATTGAAGTACCATATTTTGGTTTACGTAAGCAATATCAAACCATACTTTGTTACAAATGATTGTATTGGATCATTTTTTGATTTATTTGCGTCTAATATTTACATGTTGTGGTATTTTTATGCAAATTCGTACCATACTTAAATACAAATTATATCATCATATCATATTTTAACAAAAGTGAGCATTGAAGTACTATGATTTGGTTTGCGTAAGTAATATCAAACCATATTTTGTTACAAATCCCAGTATAGTGTCATTTTTTGAAATATTTGCGTTGTGTACTGCCATGTTTTGGTAATTTACTAGTCTCAGTAGCTAGCCTCGTGGTATGGATTTTTGTAACTGGGTTCTTGATGTCATTTGTCGGCCTGCTCGATGCGACCTCAGTTTGAACTTGTTAACATTGCTTATTTGATGTGGGTGACATCAAAACGATGTTATTTCGCACATATATTATGTCGCAAGCAAATGCAAATATGTACTATATTTTTATAAAATCCATATCATCGAACCACATTTTTGAGCATTGTAGTACCATAATTTGATTTTCGTGAGCAATTTCAAACCATATTTTGTTACTAATCATAGCATAGTATCATTGTTTGAAATATTTGCGTTGTGTATTTTGCCATGTTTTGGTATTTTCATGCATTTTTTTTTATTTCGTACCATTTTTTATACAAACCATATCGTCGTACCATATTTTTTATATTTTTGAGCATTGTAGTACATACCTCAGTACATTTCTAAGCTACAAAGCATGTGCTCAAAACAAATGTATTCAAACAAGTTGAGCATCTAATGATTTGTATCATAAAAAGTACTGTTGTGACCCATCGTACCCACATAAGTAATATATATTTGGTGTATCAAATTTGTACGTCTGACAGAATCCACGTATAACAAATTCCTTCATGCCCGGACCCTTTGCAGTAGTAATGGATTACGCTACGTTTATCAATTCCCCAATATTGAGATCCTTGACAACACCATTGAATCACGTTTCAGGTAAGCTTTTAGGATAGCTACATATTTAGTATTCGAACCATTGGCAATACTGGCTCTGAGACCGGAGTGCAAATTTCGATATGCTTTTTGTGAGGTGAAAGCTTGAGAATGAGTATACAGACGTTGCTCGTTTGAAAACGAAACTGAGCCTTGTCGGAGATCGAATCCGGGGGCTCCAACGCAATTATTCAAGATAGTGGTCTGATCTCCGAATCAGCAATTCTTTCGTTGATGCCAATTTGAACTTTTTTTTGCAAGGATGCGATATACACCGCATACAAATCGCTCTATACACAATTAATTCGGTGCAAGTAGTTCGTGGCCAACATTCCAATCGTCCAACATAACCCCGTCTTCTGTCTCTCATTGTATGCAAATGCTATCTAAACTGAAGCTAGGCACTAAGAATAAGAATGGTGACAGGATGAGGCACCTTCGTGGGGTGGTGTTCGGAAGGCATCGATAGGATCTGCTCTCATCCTCGGCATTTCGGGCAATATTTCGGAAATTATTATTTTTGATAGTGCTGCTATACTAACCCACGATACTGTATACTATATTCTTGTCGCTTTTTGTCTTTCTCGACAGTTTAACAGCCGCAACCAAGCCTCAATTCACGACACCACCATCGCCATGACTACCAAGCGCACTGAAGTCCTCCTGGAAATAGTAACGACTACCAATGCGATTTTGACATGAAGATGTCTCTCGCGAAAAAGTGCTGTTGGGGCACGTCACGACCGCAAAGGATAAGAGCGAGAAAAATAGACGCGGTTCATGGTTGGCGCAAAGGATATGAGTTTCATCGCCCAGGACGTCGAATTTCAGCACCAAACCAAGATTTGGTCTACTACCCGTGCATTTGAGGTGTGGGGATGTTTCGTAATTTTTACAAGCGCACAAATATGTCACGATGACACGTCGCCTCCATAAATCTACAATGGAGAGTGGCACTTGCATGGCGAGATATCTGGGCGTGCTTGACAAGTTGGTCGTGGGACTTTAGACGACAGGAGAATTAGTGGATGAGTTAGTATAGCTGGTGATATATCGGAGCAGCCTGTCGAAGTAATATGAGCTGATTTCTTTCATCGTGAAAAACCCACCGTGATTAAGTTGATTGAAGTTTATGAGAAGCTGTTGAAGGAGTCAATAAAGCTACATAAGAAAGAAGCCATTAAGAAAGCGTTTCACGCTAATAGAAACAACGGACGCCTTAAGGACAGACGGAGAAACGGTCCGAAGAGCTACGGGTCGCGTAAGAACGGCGAATTTAAGGAAAACGTTTCAGCTATGACCAGATGGGCTACATGAAACGGGACTGCCTGTCTGGGAGTCGTTCCAGAAACCGTTTTGGCAGTAGCGATACAGTATTTGCTGTGAGTGAGGAGAAATCAACCGGTTGGCTAATTGACAGAGGCGCGACGTCGCGCATGAGCCCTCACCGGAGTAATTGGTCGATCACAACCTTCCGAAAGCTTGCATCGCAGTAAAGATTGGAGATGGCACTGAAGGAGCCGGACCGGTGAAGCTTATCAACTTAGACGGAAGACGCACATTTATGATGGAGGTGCTGCTTATCCCCGGACTTGCAGACGCTTACTTTCAGTGGGGAAGATTGCCGAACGTATTATGTGTGAAGTCTCAGTGTGCTTTGCCAATCATTTGTAACAAGAACGATGCTATGGACTAGAACGGTAAAGATCACGTGCCTAACTGTAACAAAAAGAGGCACGAGCGGTACAAAGTTTGGATGCTGATAGTCAGTATGAGCTATGGCACGCTTGCATGAGGCACTCAAGCGGTTCTTTAGGAAGACTTGCGCTCCACGAACGTTATACCTGAGCTGAAACGATGGATAACGACCTTGCGTGGGCTGCATGAAGGGCAAACAGACAATCAAACATCTTCAAGACGCCTTGTAATGAAGGTGTCACGCGTATTGGAGCTAGTGCACAAGGATGTGATGGGGGCCATGTCAAAGCTTTCGAAGGAAGAGGCCGCGAATGTGGTGATATGTGGTGCCACACTTTCTGGCGAGGAATAGTGAAAGATCAAGATGTTCAGAGCAAATACGAAACTCAATCGGGGGCCCGCATTAAGTGCCTGCGCTCGGACAACGTAACGGATTCGTAAACAAGACGGAACGGACTTTGGTTAGCGGAATGGCATCGTGCACCAATGCACGCTACCATACAAATGGCAGAGCGAATGAATCACATGATCGTGGAATTTGCACAAAGCATGCTACACTACAATTATGTGCCGACCTGCTGGTGGGTCAGCACTGCAATTTACCTATTCAGCGGTTACCAAATTACAGTGCATCCAAACACTACCCCACATGAGCTGGGGTTTGAGGTGAAGCCTCAAATGAATCACTTTTGGGTATTTGGGCCTCAAGAGTACGCACTCAATGATCATGTGAAGAGGGCGAAGCTCAAACTTAACAGCTTCAGGTGCATATGTCCTTAAACGTACCAAAGACACCAAAGAAAAATGTGTTTAGGATTTAGATAACAACAATGTGTCGGTAACACTGTCGGTAAAGTTAAACGAGCTTGAGGTAGGCGGCATTTGAGAGTCACACCCTCCAAAGGGAAAACAGTAGTACTCGTGACTAAAAACAACGATGAAGGCGCAGTCTACGGGCGGACAAAACGCAAGCAAGGTCAAGATGAGTTATACAATGCAAATGATACGTTCTAGATCTTGAGATGTTGAAAGAGGAGCCCGGCATTTATAAGCAAGATCGAGGTCTCCCAACTCTTGCTCTCTAGGCGCTTAGAACAGAGTCTCAGCACAAGATTTATATGAAGATTGATTGGCTTACCGAGATCCTGCTGAGATATTGCAGGAAATAAAATTGGTATTCCAACCTCAGAATGAGCACCCAAGGTGTGGGTGCGAGCTGACGTTGATATTAGAGAACGGATCATTTGTCGTGAAACGTTTGATAAGAAGCAACGCCCACCATTTTCAAAGCGTGCGGGTTAACGAATACGGCCATAAATTGATAAAAAATCAGACTAGCCTGCCACTGATGTGGCGGCTAATGGCAAATAGATAGGTCAAACAGTGGTGTGAAGCAATAGACGCTAAATTGCAATCTCACCTTCAAATAGGATATGCACACTTCTTCCACGGGAATCGATTGGGAGATTGACTACATGCCGTTGGGTCTTTGATAAGAAACGGGATCAGAATATCAGTGTGCTGTGGGGCCTTGTTTTCATGATCGTTTCTCTTGAAATCAAGGCAGCTCAAGGCTTGGCGTGCTAGCTGAACAAGTCCATATATGGACTCAAGCCAGCTGCAAGTTTATTGACGAAGAAAATTGATCATGAGATGATAAGAACGTATCAAAAAGCTGTGGAGCGGATCAACACGCACGTTTGCCTATATGTCGATGAACTGGTTATTGCAGCCAAGACGAGAAGTAAAATGTTGAGAGGTCAAGAAGTTCCTATTTTCAAAATGAATGATTTTGTTATGGCAAGATTCATGATGAAACTCACACACTACGTTGATGACGTGATTAAGCGATCTAGGCCAGAAAAGAGCCATGAACGTCATCAATCCGTGTACGTCCGGTCTCAAGCTGTCGACATTACAGTCAGCAACAATACATTCTGGACGTTCGAAGATGCGCTCGGAATTATATGGTCTCTTATTAGCCGTTCGCTGTATGTTACAACGTGCGGACGTCGCATATGTCGTTACACAGCTGTCTGGTTTTCTCGAGAACTTGGGTCTCCGCAACGAAACGCTGCAAATATTGAGCTACGCTTTTTGAAGTCATCCCGTCATCACGTGACATCGACCAAGTGGAATATGGAGGTCAAAGCTTTTTTAAATGCTGACCAGGCAGTAACAGTAAAAACAGACGCTCTAGATCAGATGTTCTGATGAATATAGGTCATGTTCACGGTTGTGTACAAGTCCAAGTACCAAAACACTATCACACTGATCTCCGTAAAAGGCGAATATATGGCTCTCAGCTTATGCGCACAATAAGTTGTTTGAGAGCGCACAATGCTCAAGGACATGGGCCGCAAACAAGTGGGAGGCACACAAATATGGGGAGACAACGAAGGGGTTATATTTTGGCCGGCAACACCGGCTATCCCGCTCATACAAAACACCGGGACACCAGGCACCACATTGTTTGGGATAACGTTTGGCATAGATATCCAAAGATCGGCTACTCCGATATAAAAAGATAACTTGCAGATATGCAGACGAAGGAGATCGGAACCAAGATGCTTACAATTTCTCGCAAGGCAACGGGTTTTAAGACCAAGTCAGGGACAAATCACATTCAAGATAAGCTAAGAATGGGGGTTTTCAATTTATAGCTCTGACGGATTTTTACGAATATAAAACCTTCTACTATTACAAGCCCCCATCGAATTTTCGACAATGTTCTAGAAAGAAAAGACC
>NW_020187732.1:406690-416650 GCF_900000015.1 Plasmopara halstedii | reverse complement strand
TAGAAGCCCTTTGTCCTGTTTCGGTCAGCTCCGTTTGCGGGCCGGGATTTTTGCGAATGATACGAAACGACTCGCTTTCTTACCTTTCTCATCGTGTTGCATCAACGCTCAATGACGGCTTAGTCACTTGTATCGCAGACCGAACGAAAAGGCTTGTTGTGGTTTGCAATCTTAATGGCAGAAGCTTCTCGCAAGCTCTTCTTCACTTTGATAAATACGGCCTAGTAATTTCCTGACCGCTCCCACTCGACGTTCTATTTTCAAAAAAGTCGTTAGGGGTTGCAACAACGCTGCATAGTCGCGCGTGTACTTGTGTAAATAGTTGGCTGATCACAGTTATTGTCTCAGTTATCTCACATTGTTTGGCACAGTCCAATCTTTGATACCTTTGACTTTCTCCGAATCTACACGAATGCCATTTTTGCCCACAAATTAACCAATAACAAGAGTTTCAGATGCAATAAAAGTTTTTCAGGTTAGTGTAGAATTTATTCTCGCGCATAACTTGGAAGACTTGACAGAGATAGTCAAGATGAATATCGACATTAAACTTCTCACCATTTTCTTACTATAAACGATTGTACCGTCATAAGAACTTGGTGCAAAATCCTTCAATGAATAGATAAGATTCGTTACCATTCTCTTATAAGTTTGTCAAACCTTTTGGAATCACTAACTATTCCCACAGCATATCATTGTGGATACTAACGGCAGATAGTTTTTGCGCATTCGCATCGGATAGAGGCCATCTTTTTGATTGATCGTAGGGAAAATATTTTGCCAACCATTCTATCACGCTTCATGTCCTTATGTGGAGCTGGAGTCTGCGCTGGTATAGTCGCGTCATTCGATTTGTTGAAAGCACGAACAATGCGCCGTCCACCAGTTGCCTTCTTTTAGTATATGGTGGGGCTACAATGCTAAGACTTGCTCTTGTCCACACGCCCAGCATTCTGTCGCCGCGCAACGAGCTTGTCGATGACAATGACTTATTCTCTCGGCGATGGCCACTGCTGAGTAATGCAATACTTCGTACCAGATAGTATGCCCATCTTTTGACGAATGCCTCAGTCAGACGACAACTCGTCCGGCACCTTGTCTGGGAACATGCCTTTGTCTTCCTTTGCGAGTTCGAACACAGTACTGGGTTTAACATTTTCCAATGACTGTAATTTAAACCGCTCGTCTGGTGTCTTGTCGATTAACACATCTACATCAATGCTTGGTGTAATGCTGATAGCTTCTTCGTAAATTTATCGACGACCACACTCACCTGCGTGATTCTGCCCTTATTTAACCTGCGCTGTAGTGTTTTCTTGCTCATTGTTGGCAGGAAAAATAGTTTTTGATTGAATTTGAAGAATATCAATCTTCAGGCGACGGATGATATCATCCGTCGCCTTCTTCGTTGCAGGCCACGACATTTACAAACTTGCTCAAAGTATCATATGTTTTTGGACATTTCTTTTATCAATACAACTTGTACCTTCATCAGGGCACGCAAAATACTTGCTGGTAATCCCTTCGTGGTGACCTTTATTCTTCTTTTCGGATGAGCCTTTGCAGCTTGTTCCACAATTTTCATGCTACTACCGCTTTTGATTTTCATGTCGCTGAAGAGAAAATAGTCTTTTTTTTGCATTTGAGTGATCCACCTCCATTTGGCGTCGTTTCTTGAGCCTTTTTAGGCTTGTCCTGTGAGCATAGGGGTCATCGCACACCACAATATCTCTTGGGGTATCTGAAACTTATTTAGCAACTACATACGCCCATACCATTCCGTCCATCGCCATGCAACTCAAATAAGCGCTGTACGACTTGTTGATTTGGATCTTCATAATCATTCAGTCAATTTAAAGTTGATAATGTTTCAGCTATGACATATCAAGGGTGGTTTTAAACTTGTCATCGAGAACGAGAAGGATAAATTCGTCTTCGTCTCAAACATACCTAAACTCCAGTATCAAGCGAATGACTTGCTTAGGCATCTTTATTGAAAATCCATTTGCTAAACGAATGATCATTTTCTTTTCACATTAGACGGTCTGATACCATAACTTACGCTTGGGCTAAGAAGTTGATCAACGCACCAGTGCCAATCAAGCGCTTTTACAAAGGCTTCTTGAACAATCAAATCACACGCTGCCAGACTAAACTATCACTTCCTATGGAATCTACGCGTGCATCATGCACGTTGGGGCCAGATTTCTGTGTTACATCAGCATCCTCAGTACTCTCCTCGGTCGAATGTATGCTCGCTGCAAGTACCCTCACGGCGAAAAATGTAAGAGATACTCATTCGCTTTGTACTATTCCATGTAGCAGTTAAATGACGCTGTCTTGGTACGAAGCCATTGAACTTGGCTTGCTTGATGGCTTCGTCCATCGTCTTGGGGTACTCACGGACCAGCTGATTCCGGATCGGTCCATCTTTCAAACCCATGAACGTTAAGACGTGCGGTGGGACGTCAACTGGATCGTCAACAATGCTCGATACCAAGTAGCGAGCACGTGGCGCATACGAGTGTAGGTCTTAACGTCGTTGACGAAGCTTCAAGAACTTAGCACGGACACGGAACTCACACTGTAAAGATTAAAATCCCTTTTTAAAGTTGATCTTAAATTCTTTGCAGTTGGGGGAGCACTTAAGATCGGCATAACGCTTACCAAAGGACAAACACTTCGCACGGCCCGCAAGGCTTGACATCGCAAACAACACTTGTTGTAAAGATTATCGCAGTTGTCACTCATTGATTGCTGCATAATTCGACAGACCATCGCGAAGGAGGCTCGTTCTATCCGCCACGGTGCAACGACACATTCAGCTTCCGAAGCATCATTTTAAAAAGAATAAACAAGGGTTGTGATGTGCTTCCGAGATTCCATACTTTATCGCATGATGCATGAAAGTAAAGGTCGCGTTCTTCTTATCATCCGGGTAGGAATACTACAGTAAGTTGGCCAAAACAGCTTTTCAATGACTTCTCGCATGCGCTCGAGTGCCCTTCACTCTTGTGAAGACAAATAAGAAAACATATCATTCGTCAGCACCTCAGTCGATACTAATGGAGCTAGTGGTGCTCCAACTCCAACAATGTCGCACGAACAAGCATAGAGAAAGTGATGGACAGGAATACGCGACGTGCTAATAAGCCACGTCATCAAACCAGAATCGGATGTCGTTGGGAAGACCACTCGAAGTGCTATCAGGTGTAAGAGGATGTTGCTCAAAACAATTTCTTAAGCACGACACCCACAATTGTGCGACAATGGAGCAATTTCCGATGTGCAGGGGAAAGGTCAGTCCCGACTTGAAGAGGAGAAGAAGACTTGAAGGCTTGAAGGCAAATTTGCAAGTAAATTGAAATAAACTGCTGGTTGCTAACACTACAGGCAGAATACCCTATGAGCTCCTGGAGGTTCGACTAATGTAACTCTGAATTCCTATAAATCTGATTTACACAATCAAGGGTGTACTGAGATACTAAACCTCAGCTTGAACTTATATAAGTGTTGAGCGTACAGACTAAACTCTGAATGGCTTGAACTTGAACTTCCGTGGAAAGCTTCCGACAGAAGTGAATGGCTTACACCAATTACCAAATGACAGAGACACGTCGGGATCGTCATCAGTTTAAGTTTCCAAGTAGAGCCAGTATTCTGTATCGCACAGAATAATTGCTTGTGACTTCATAGAAGATATCAAATATGCATGTGAAGCCACCATACCCCTATAGAAAAGCCCTCAATACATGAAGAAGGTACTTTATGTACTCGCATGTATTGGCCAATTACATATACATAATTTCAACGCCATTAAGGTGCCTACATATGCAGTGTCTGTGGTCTAAAAGAGCAATTAACGATCACGCCACGTCGAACCGTACACTATCGTAGCAAATAAAAACTATGATTATACTCTTAACATCCCAAAGACAATGCAAACACATCCAAGCTTCTACGTGGACTTCCTCAAGCCTAATCAAGATCCCGGTCGTATGAGCCAGTTAAATGTGAAGTGTCCTTTGTAAAAGGAGCGGCACCTCTACCCTCCTGTTGCGGATTTCTTAACTGTTACACAGCAGCAGTGTAGGTTTTGAGAGCTGTTGGTGTAGGAAATGCTCAGACAGCATTCGAAGTGTGGGGTATCTTAATTATGGTCGCACATTAAGCCTCTTGGAAAAAATCAACTTACCAACACAAGCAAGCGAGCTCGCGATGGTCAACCACGAATCATCATCCACCTGTATCGCTCGATAAGCATGGATTTACACGGAACGGCTAGTGGGCCAGCGGGTACACCAGAGTTGTTATAAATATCCAATAAAGTAGAAAATGTCCTTATTTCAAAGCAATTAAAACAAAGTCCCACTTTGGCAACGTTGCTTTAATGCCGTGGTCGCCCATCATCTGGTACATCCTCATCCTTGTCTCTTCTGATGAAATGGAAGTGTCACTTGCCGCAGAGCGCTTACTACTATCGAGTATGAACAGCTTCGTTGTAAGTTAGGTACTTTGTCGGTGGCTGTAACAGCTGCCTGATAAAACAAGCGGGACTTTTACGGCAAAAGCCCGGTATGACAGTATTTCTTCCCAAAGCCCGCGTCATGCTTATATTTTTCAAATTCAAGCATCAATCGACGCTCTAGATGAAGGTCCGCCTGACAGAAGCCTGCTTGCAAAGCGGTGAGACTGGGGGCAATGCGTTTCCCTAATCCAATATTGCGAACTAAGATTGTTTATCATCGGTACATCCACCGCTTCCAATACTCAATGTTCATATCTCATGAGCGTGCGGGTTACCTCGACCGCTGCTGCTCCAAGTAAGGGGATAATAATTCTGATGGAAGACTACGTGTGATTTGAGAAAGCGCTTCGGGGTTGGCTTTTTGACACTTATTTTCTTTTTGGTCGGTGCGGAAGACTGGCACACATTGGTATGTAAGGGTTCCTATCCCGTGCGTCGATCAGTTTCAGGAGGCTTCAGAATTTGATAGGACGTGAAATTTTGAGCAAGAATTAACGTGACTTGCTTGAAAAAATGCCCAAGCTAGTCCCCCTGAAACAGGTTCAGCTCGTTGCTGAGAAGCTGGACAGCTTCGTTGATATCGTTGTGAGCTCTACCGCGGGGTATCGAAGCATTATCAAAGCAGGAGACAGGCAATGTACCAGATAGAGACCCTATATTCGCAACAAATTTATGACAAATACTATTTAAGGTGCTCGGCGTCAATTTAAACATATCACCACGGACCGACCGCAAACAAATGGCCAGAAGGAGCGCTTGAATTTTGCTGTAAGAATATTTTTGGATCATTTGTACTAAGAAAATACGGTGCCAAAGCGAGCTGCTCTCATTCATTGGGTTCGCGCTAAAATTGCTCATTACATATCCCTTAAATTTTAACTCGATTTTGGTAAAATAGTCATGTTAGTTATTTTAAAGGGTATCATTTCTGGGCCACGTAGGAGTGCACGAGCTCGGCCTCTGTGTGTTTGTGTTAACGCACACTCTGGAAGTCAAAGCTGTCTTCGCAAAAAGTGCATGACAAACCCGTGGTACATTACGCTAGAAGCTTCACACTCTCTTGGTTTCGTGCTGTCAGCAGCCTGATCATATCTATAATCGTGTTGTCACAGTCACCGGATAAGTAATGGCTGGCCCACGCATTGTACTACACAACCGTTCTATACCGTACGTGGTAAAAGTAAAGAGTTTTCTCGATCATCGACGTCATCAACTTCTAAGGAGTCCTGCCGTCAGAATGTTACGGCTTCTTAGAGTGGGGTCCTTTTTCCATTTAATCTGACACTGTGCCGATGATGTCGTCCTGCTCTGGTTTAAATAAAGCTGGCGGAAAGCAACTCTCACGAGTCTGGTTCACTTGAGCCTTTGCGGTTGAGGCGGTGCGTCGAATCTTTTTCTCGTTCTCAGCGCACGTCCGATGCAGACATCAATCATATCAAACATGACTGCAAAGCTTCACAATTGGATCTATAGCCTTGAAGCACCCCACAAGGTTCAAAAATCGGATCGTGCTATAGTGCAGGCGGTAGATAAGCTGCAGGAAATAGTCAAGACCTGAACACTTCGCGTCGATACAGCTGATGTAGCGTGGTCGTGACACGGTTCTAGCAAGCCTACATAAACAGAGATGTGTTTGCTATCGACACCAAATGTATTCAGCGTTCACCTTTATTTTCTTGTAACTATAATCCTTACCGGTCCAATGTATCGAAGGCACAATGCATCTGTGTAGGAAACTTAAAAGTACTTTTTTCGCCAACTTGATGCAAAAAATAGCCGTGTTGATGTCAGCAAGTCCATTGGCATCGACAATCCAGATTCAATCAAGACTGACAACACTTTGTCGAGGTGCTAACAAATCAGAAGATTGAGAGATCATTTATAAGTAATGCTGTATACTTTCAACCATGACCTGCGTAGAGAGATCGCGTCGATCGCGTCGTATTAGTGCTGCATCCCGCTCAAGTGATATTTTCATCGCGCAGCAAATGCATTAAAATAATAGTTGCTGCGAGGCTGACGTAGCTCTTTGCTAAAAAGAAGCTAAGCTAAGGACACCGACCTTACGTTCTTTCAGAGAACCAGTACGAGTATGGCGGAACCAAGGCAAACGAACACTTCTGTTCAATAATGAAACTGTATTTTATTGTTTTATTTGCAGCAGAGCCGCCAATGACTAAAACCCTAGATTTTGCTCATTTATATAGTAATACCTAATTAATATAGAAGAACCTAATAAATATAGTACTATGCATTACTCCTGGCCTTCCTGCCACGTGATTGCTTCTTGTTACGGTGTAGCCACACCACTGTGCTATTACACTAACTGTACAATACACACCTATGTACAGTCGCACAATCTTGGCGACCCGTTCTTGTTTACAAGGGCCTGTGCAACCCCGTTACAATATCCCCATTGAAATCGTAAATATTCGCAATTCACACACATTTAACAATCGCCTCATATGAGTCTCGCGTATATGAGACACCTTTACGTTCATAAAAAAGAACCTTAAACATTCTCCGCTCTATAAGCCCTGTGTCTACGACACGCAATCACCCAGCTCGGCTGGTTCCGAGGGCGCCCGCGGGCAATCCCAAACTTCTTCTTCTTCTGCACAGAATGCATATCCGGACAGTACGTCCCACTAGAAGCGCATCCCAAGCCCTCGGCAACGAGGATGTCGACTACGAGTCGAACACTTCTTTCCTAGCATGGGAAGACGAGTAAGAAGAAGTACGTCAACGGCGCGACGCGAGCCCAGCTCAGACCCTGCGGACACCATGTCAGTTCCCGACCTCTCGGTTTCCGGGGGAAGTAGTATTATTAGCAATCGCCTCGACGAGGCACACGAACAGCAATTGCAGGCTGCTCAGTGCGCGACTCTCCTGCGCTCGTATCCACGTTCGGTCTTAGACCCTCGTGTAGAATACGGCTTCCGCTTGGCGGATCCCGCTACTGATGCGAAAGATGCGATCACTTGATCGTTAGGCATCTACGTAGTCGGGCCTCCGTCCACTACACAAGTTAAGCTTGACCAGCGGAAAACTCTGCGAGCTCGCTTTTTGGTATCCCAAAAGATCTCAATGGATTGGTATCGCGCTCAAATTCAAGTGCAAAAAAAGGAGGACCTCCTGTTCCCGCAATGCGGACCATTCCTGTGGTGCTCGCCTAAGGCGAAACCGCTGCAGATGACGAGGATCTCCGTGAGCGATGGATGTAGCGGCACCGGAAACTTTCTTCGCTGTCTAACCTACATTAAAGCCACAAGGAAGTAGACGTGCGCGTAGAACGCCATCTTTGATTGAAGTTTGCCAAGCTGAAGGCACAGCGCCGACTTCCTACGTATTGTCGCCCTGCACATGAATAATCCATCACGCTTTCGCGAGTTCTGTGGTTGAGTCTACGACTACCGTAGCTCAGGGTCATAGCGTGGGCTCAGCTCATGATCCTTCGGCTTCTTGGGCTACCGCTGAGAAGCGCGGGGCGTACAACGACGAGGATCGTCATGATCGCTCTGTCATAAGCGTGTACGACATCTGGGCAGTCTTGCCGAGGTGGCAACTCTAACCCCCAAAAGTTCTTGGAATTTGGGTATCTCCACCACTTCATAAGATATTAGGTTAAACCCCGTCGACGACGTCGACCCACCTGGTATTCCACGCAGTAGTGGACGCCACCATTCTCATCGAGAAAATTCGGTGGCGGACGGTAACGACTTGGTCGATCGCCGTCCGGTGACTTGCGATGCTCTTCAAGCGCTGGAGGACAAAGTCCGTCGTCATCGGTACTCGATTGAGCGTGAATTGCTGCAACTAGCGACGCTACCCTCTGCCAAGCATCTCTCCCGTGTTTTCTAGCGCTGTGCGGAAGACCTCGAGAGTCTGGAGCACTTATGCACCGACAGCCTCGCGTTGAGGATTATCGTGCTTTTTCAGAGCAGCTCCTATCCGTCGAGTAGATAAAAACGTCACTTTGTGCGACAGTGGAGAGCCTTGCGCCGTTGGAAACGTAAGATGTTGCGCTCCGTGCTCAGAATTAGTTGCTAGCTCAGCTTCTGGGTGGCCGAGCGCCTTTGGGCGCCGCCCCAGCGCCAATGCTTCCGCGTTCAGTTGCGCCAGATCCCGGTACGGCTTAAGCAAGCTCACATAAAACACTGGGTGAGTGCGCATCCTTCCGGGAAGGTTCACCGTATACGCTAGGCCTCGCTTAGCCACGACCTTAAAGGCCCAATAGACCGTGGACGGAGCTTCGTCTTGAAGACAGCAGAAACTGCATGGAAAGTTTTTAGCATTTTAATAAAACCAGATCTGCGACCTCAATCTTTTATACATTCCTTCTTCCTCTTCCGTCTGCATATTCCTTCTGCATGTATTGGCTTTCAGCCATCGCATCGTGACACTCAGTTTGGTATACAGGAAGTCTTCGACTTCTTTACGCATGGTAAGGGGGCCGTTACCAGCTAGCCGCTCGGCTGTTCCTCCCCCGCCAAGCCCTGAATCATGGGATGGCGGTGTCAGCGGGACGCGAGGATAAACAAGCCCGTTCACGTTGAACGGCGTTTAGCCGATAGATGAATGCACTGCATTGCTCAGTGAGAACTCTACGAGTGGCAACATAGCGCTCCAGTGCTTCAGCGTCTCAGCGCAGACGCTGCAAAAAACGACTTCAGCGACGCGATTCACGCACTCAGTCCGACCACTGGTCTGCGGATAGTCCGCTGTTGACATAGTCAGCTTGGTGCCCAGTACCCTGAAGAGTGTGGACCAAAACTTTCCAGCGAAGCGCTGGTCTATATCAGAGACAAATGACTCCGGGAGTCCATTTTGTCGAGAGAAGAGACCCACAAACAGCGTCGCTATACCCACACCGTCGATGGTGTCCAATACCGCTGCAAAATGAGCTATCTTGCTCAAACGGTCCATTAAAACCACCACACCCTTGTTGCCCGCCGAATCCTTCGGTAGGCCAAACACAAAAGTCCAATACTCATGGACTAAAAACACCCGGAGAGTACCAGTAAACTGGCCAGTGGCGTGCACTCGAAGAGGGTTTCACCCTTTGACACGTCTCACACGTACGCACATATGTGCTCGTCTATTTTTGCACCTTGGCCGCCAGTAGTGGTAACTCACAGAGTACGTCTTCTCAAGACCGAGATGACCACTGGGTGGGGTGTCGTGGGCCTCATAGAGGATACGGTACTTCAAATTCTCATCGTGAGACACCACAACCTGTGGTGTATCCGTCGAATCGGTGCTATAATACAGCAACCCGTTTTTCAACGAAGATCGGTGTAACCGGGCGCGCAATCGCGCCAAATCCTTCTTGCGTGAGTTTCCAGACTCCTTGCTCCCGAGAGCCTGTAGCAGCGCTACAAACATAATATCACCCGCGTATGCAGCGCGGATCAAACTTGTCACTGACGACG
>NW_020187732.1:405925-406680 GCF_900000015.1 Plasmopara halstedii | reverse complement strand
CCACTAGACACGAGCAGGGCTCGTCTCACACCGCTGGCGCAGCACATCCATGCGGGAAAAAGAGTATCAGACTCATAGTCGACTACATCCTCAGCGAGGCCACTCGGCACAGAAAGTTTGCGCGGAGCGCGACGCTCGTGCTCATCGAGCCTAGGATATACACCCCTCGGTGCTGCGGACGCACTGTCCGACGTTGCACCGAGTGCGAACGATAAAGTTGGGCTCTGCCCATGCTCGCCGTCAGAATCGGCGAGACTTGGAGATTTTGTTGTCATTGACACAGGGTTCATTGAGCAAGGAAGTTGTTTGTTCCAACAAATGGATTTGCAGTGTCTAACGGACACGCGAGCCTCGTCGAGGCAATGATTGACTGGAACTGTAAATGTTCTCAATCTTGATGGGGGAGGGTGTAACGGGGTTACACGTGTCCTTATAACAGGGGTGCGTGTCACACGAGATGTGCATAATGTGACCACACACCCAAACAAGAATACGGAACGGGGCTAGGTAGCCAGTGGTTATCAATGTATTTAGATTTTACTATATGTAATTAGTGTATTTGGGAAAAATTATTTTTTAACGTCAGGATAAAAATATAAATAAAAATCAGTTTCGATTATGAACAGAAGTGTTCGTTTGCCTTGGTAAGGCTTTTAAGGATTTTTAGAGGCAGCGGATTGTGATCCACTGCACTAGTACTTGGTTCTTGTATAGAACGAAAGGTCGGGGAGCTAAAGACGCCTCCTCAAGCGCAA
>NW_020187732.1:401106-405915 GCF_900000015.1 Plasmopara halstedii | reverse complement strand
CGACTCAGTCGCCTCACCTCTCGCATAGGATGGCCAGGTGGCTCTCATTCTTTGCAGAATATAACTTCGAGGTGAAATATAAACCAGGAAAGCATAATGATTTGGCTGATGCATTGACACGCAAACCAAACTAAGAGCTTGCTCATATCACGACGGTGACGTCAGCAGTGGCGGATTTGATCCGCGCCGCATACGCGGGTGATAGTATGTGCGTAGCGCTGCTACAGGCTCTCGAGAGCAAGGAGATTGGAAACTCGGACAAGAAATTGTCGGCGCGTTTGCGCGCTCAGCTACACCGATATTCGTTGAGTAATGAATTGCTGCATAATCGCACCGATCCAACGACTACACCACAAATTGTGGTTCCTCACGATGAGGATGTAAAATATCGTATTCTCTATGAGGCCCACGACATAGTGGTCATCTCGGTAAAAGGACGTCCAGCTTGGTGAGCTGCGACTATTGGTTGCCGAAGCTGTACAAGTGGACGAGAAAATATGTGCGCACGTGTGAGACGTGTCAGAGGGGTGAAACTATCTCCAAATGTTGCGGCGCCTGGCCAGTTTACCGGTACCCTCCGGGTGTTGGTAGTCCATGAGTATGGACTTTGTGTTTGGCCTGCCGAAGGTCTCTGTGAGCAACACGGGTGCGATTGTCTTTGTGGGCCGTTTGAGCAAGATGGCCCATCTTGCGGCAGTGCCGGACACCAACGACGGTGTAGGTATAGCGACGTTGTTTGTCGATCGTGTCTTTCGACAACATGGACTTTCGGAATCAATTGTCTCTGATAGAGACCCACGTATCATTGAAAATTTTATCTTCAGGGTTCTGAGCACCAAGTTGACTATGTCACCAGCGGACCATCCCCAGATCGATGGCCAAACTGAGCGCGTGAACCGCGTCGTATAAGACGCCAAACAGCTGAAGCACCACGCTGCCATTCGTAGAGTTTGCTCCTAACAATGTAGAGCATGTATCTGCCGGCTAAACGCCGTTCTACGTAAACGGACTTGTTATTCTTCGCACCCCGCTGACACCGTCATCCCACGGATCAGGGCTTAGGGGGGATAGCCGAACGGCTAGCTGATGTCAGCTCCCTCACCATGCGTAAAGAAGTTGGAGAATTCCTGTCTACTAGTCTGAGTGGCTTACGACACGTTCGCGACGCGATGGCTGAAAGCCATGACATGCAAAATGAATATGCAGACGGAAAAAGAATAAGAAATGTTGAAAATATTGAGGTCAAAGACTTTATTAAACGCTAAAACGCTTCCTACACATGCAGTCTCAGCTGTCTTTACGACGAAGCTCCTTCCACGGTTTATCGGACTTTTTGAGGTCGCGGACAAGCGGGGCTTTGCATATACGCCAAACCTTCCGAAAATGATTCGCACCCCACCCAGTGTTTTGTGTGGGCTTGCTGAAGCCGTACCGGGATCCGGCGCAAGTGAACGCGAAAGCGTTGGCGCCGGGGCGGCGCCCACAGGCGGCCTACCATCCAGAAGCCGATTCAGCAACAAATTTTGAGCACGGTGTCCAACGACGCCGGGCGCTCCACCGTCACAAGAAGTGATTGATTCGTTTGCTCAACGCCTAGGATCCACTCTGACAGAGCGCGATAATCCTCAACTCGAGGCAGTCAGTGCACAAAGTGCTCAAGACTATTGAGGGCTTCTGCACTGCGGGAGGCGATCTCGGAGAGATGCTCGGCAGAATGCCGATGACGACGGACTTTGTCCTTAAAAGCTCGAGAAGCATCGCGATTCATGAGACGGCGATCGGCCAAGTCGTCATCGTCCGCCACTGACTCTTCTCGATGAGGATGGTGTCGTCCACTATCACGTGGAACGCTATGTGGGTCGACGTCGTCGTCGGGTTTTAACCCAATATCTTGTGAAGTGGCGGGGATATCCAAACTCCGAGAACTCGTGGGAGTTTGAAGTGTAACTTCGGCAAGACTGCCCAGACGTCGTGGACGCTTATGATCAGAAGGATCATGACGATTCTCGTCGTCGTTCGCCCCGCGCTTCTCGGCAATCGCCAGGAAACCCAAGGGCCATGAGCTGAGCTCAAGCTATGGACCTGAGCTGCTGTGGTCATAGAATCAACCGTGTGAGAAACCACAGAGCTCGCGGGAGCGTAATGGATGATTACATGTGTCGTACGCAGAAAGACGGCGTCGCGCATTGAGTTAGGCAAGCTCAAATCGGCGATGGTGCTCAACGCGAACATCTACTTCCTTGTGGCTTCGCTGTCAGGTAGACAGCGAGGAAAGTTTCCAATGCCGCTGCACCCACCGCTCTTCACCGGTTTCGCCAGGGGCGATCAGTCCGCATTGCGGGTACAGGAGCGCCTCCTATTTGAGCTCGAAGTCGAGCGCGATACCTATCCATTAAGGTTTCTTGCGGAACCAAGAAGCGAGCTCGGAAAGCTTTCCGCTGGTCAAGCTCAGCTTGTGTAGTGGCCAGGGGCCCGACTACGTAGACGCCCAACGATTGAGTGATCGTGTCCTTCGCTTCTGTGGCGGGATCCGCCGAGCGGAAGCCGCATTCCACACTCGGGCTAAGACCGAACGTGGATACGAGCGCATGAGAGCTGCCCTGTGGGCAGCCTTATAATTGCTGCTCCTGTGCTCTGTGGAGGCGATTGGTAACAATACTACTTCCTCCAGGAGGTCGAGAGTTCTGGGAACGGACACGGCGTCCGCAAAGTTCGAGCAGGGCCCACATCGCGCCGCTGGGGCACCTCTCCCTCTTCTTTTTTCATCTTGGGAGAGAAGTATCGACTCGTAGTCGACTTCCTCCAAATCCTCGACGAGGAAATTCGTCACCCGGGGCAGGCGCGGTGTGTGGGGCTCGGTCGACGAGGGCTTGGAATGTGCTTTTCGTGAAGCCGTGGACGTACTGTCTGGAGATACACCCCGTGCAGAAAAAGAAGGGCTTTGCCCGCGGGTGCTCTTGGAATCAGGGTCTTTCGTTTTGTAGACATAGAGCTCATTGAGCAGAGAATGCGTGAAGAATGTAGTGGTGTCTTAGACACGCGTGCCTCGTACAAGGCGACACTTAAATGCGAATTGTGGGTATCCGTAATTTTGATGGGGTGGTGTAATGAGGTTACACGTAACCTTGTATGAAAGAACGGGTCACAAAAGATGTTGTGACCGTACATACACAAGCTGGTGAATTCACACAATGGAGTGGCTACACCGTACCAAGAAGCCACTACATGGCAGGACTGCCAGTAGTAATGCATATTAATTAGGTTTTACTATACTAATTAGATATTACTACATTAATCAGATAAGTCTAATGCAGCGGGGCTGCCGTAGCTATGCGCTTAGAGGAAGCGTAATTTGGGTCACCAACCTTTTGTTCTATACAAGAACAAGTACGAGTTTGCAGATCGCAATCCGCTTACTCCAAGAGTAATATCGCCTCAACCCAAGGCTAATTACTCTTCCGTTTAAAATATAAAAATGATTTTTATTTATTTTTATCTGCGGCAAAGCTGCCTAATTTTAAATGTATAGATTCTCCTAAATATATAGTAAAGTCTAAATACATGCATAACTACTGGCTATCCAGCCCCGTACCGTATTCTTGATTGGGTGTAGTCACACCATGCCCATCTGGTGTGACAACCCCCCTGTTACCATGGTATGTGTAACTCAGTTACACTCTCCCCTTTAGGATTGAGAACATTTACAGTTCGCAATCGATTATTGCCTCAACGAGGCTCGCGTGTCCGCTAGACACTGCGACACTGCAACTTGATTCGTTGAAACAAAACGACTTCCGTTCTCAATGAGCCCTGTGTCAACGACACTGATGTCACCAAGTCTCGCTGGATCTGATAGCGAGCACGGGCAGAGCCCAACTTTCGTCTCCCGCACGCGGTGCAATGTCGGCAATGCGTCCGCGGCACCGGGGGATGTACATCCTGGGCTCGATGAGCACGAGCGTCGCGCTTTGCGCACGCTATCTATGACGAGTGACCTCGTTGAGGATGTGGAGGTGGTCGACTACGAGTCTGTCACTCCTTTTACCGGATGGGATGACAAGGAAGTTGAGCTGCGCCAGCGGCGCGATACGAGCCCTGCTCACGCCTTGCCGACCCCATGTCCGTTTCCTGGCTTCTCGTCTCCTGAGGGACGTGGCGTAATCAACAATGACCGCGACGGAACACAGAGGCGCTCTGAAGCGCGCCCATCCACGGCCGTTCATTGACCCTCGTGTGGAATATGGCTTCCGCCCAGCGGATCCGAATGTGGAAGCGAAGGACGCGGTAACTCGATCGTTACGCGTCCACATCATCGGAACCCCGGCCATTAGGGAAGCTGGGCTTGCCGAACGGAAGACTCTTCGAGCTCGTTTCTTGGTCTCATAAGTTTTTCCGTTGGACGCTTATCGCACTCGTCTGAGTGCTCAACGAGGTGCTCCTCGTATACCTGCAATGCAAACAAAACCTGTAGTGTTTGCCCCTGGCGAACGCGCTACAGATGACGAAGCGCTCTTTGAGCGATGGATGCAACGGCACCAGAAGCTTTCCTCACTGTATAACCTATAGTTGAGCAACAAGGAAGTGGACGTGCGTGGGAACGACACCTCCGATTTGAGTTTGCCAAACTCATGGCGCGCGCTGTCGACTTCCTTCGGATTGTTGCCCTGCAACGTATGGGTCAACCCCTAACGCTCCCTTGAGCTCTATGCCTGCGACCGCAAGAGCTCAGGATCACTGATTGAGCTCAGCTTATGGCCCTTCTACTTCCCTGGCTATTGCCGGGAAGCGCGGGGCGTCTGATGACGCGGA
>NW_020187732.1:400497-401096 GCF_900000015.1 Plasmopara halstedii | reverse complement strand
ATATATATATATATATGGCACTGTTTATAAGAGCGAAGCTCAGCTGCAATAGCTTCACACCATGTCGCTTCAATATATACCATTCACGCATGAACAGCATATGAAAACTGTCGAGTAATCAGTCACGGAGATTAAAAGAGACGATTTTGAGCGTGCACTTAGCGTCAGCGTACGGTAGCTGATGCCTTTCAGGCATTCTGATGAAAACAGGTTGAAGTCTGAGGCCTATTGTCCATCTCTCCATACGCATCAAAAAGGTTGCTTAGTGTCTCGGCTTGAAGTGTAGCAAGCAAGACAGATTCATTTTTTTATCATAAAGAACGGCTCAGATGATGACGATACAACAGAAGAAGGCGGTAACTCACCCACACCAAAACGTGCTAGGTTTTGCGGAGACGAACTGATCTCCGCAAGTTGTCGAGCTTCTCGTGATTCATCCTCACCAAGAATACAGTCTAAAAAGACTTGGTTGTCGAATTGAAGACGACTGCAGCAGCTGTAAACGCACTGAGACGTTCGTCATGCTGTCAGCAGCTTCAATATCAAGTCACATACGGTATAGCGCTTTTAAACGCCACGCCAGCCTGTATTTTGTATTG
>NW_020187732.1:400173-400267 GCF_900000015.1 Plasmopara halstedii | reverse complement strand
CCACTCCGAGAATACGTGGGAGCCGGCTGAGCGGCTCCAAAAAGACTGCCCGAAGGCTGTCGCATTCTGGGACCAGAAGCGGCGACAGCTTCGA
>NW_020187732.1:382777-400163 GCF_900000015.1 Plasmopara halstedii | reverse complement strand
AATCTTCTCTTACTTCTCAATATACAAGCTGACCAACACTGCATTACCTACTTTCAGCGTTTGCTACGCTTCGCCTTTCTTCAGCACGAATCTCGCACTCGGTACAAACTAACTTCCTACGGCGGAAAGTATTACTCCGAGGAACCGATGACGTCGACCAGCTCGTTAAGAAACATCTGGACCTGGATCAGCAACTGATTTTGCCCATAAGCTAGCGAAAGAGTCGGGTGACTTTTGCAGACATAATCACGCCATGATAATGCAGATAATAAGTACCCTGCGAAATCGCCCGCCACACAAAAACAAGTTTATAGACACCTATGCGTGCTGACTGTCGTGTCAAAAAGATCAACATAAAAGCTAGATAGCTAGAAAGCTACTCCTTGAGTGCTTACCCCTCATGTCACCATCTCGCAAAAGTGCTGCCTGTAGCTAGTGCAGAGTGGCACTTTGGAAAAATACCTTTCTTGGTACTGGACGCCGGTCAAACTGTCAAAGACTTTCGCACACAACTCTTGCAATGAGTATAGATGAAACGTCGCATCACCCCTCTTACAGCCTCGCAAGCCATGCTGACGTCCGACTAAAATTCAAGATAATCTATGAAAATTACTAGACGCCAACTAGATTTTACTGCTGCACTGCTTTCCCCTAAATTGCGCATTGGACCGGCGTATGCTGATGAGCGGATGCTCGATGTTGTAACCGAAAATATTGTTTTCAAAATGGATAAGTTCTTGTTCTTATTAATTTTCTATAAATTTGTGTCTAATTTAATAGGACAATCTGCATTATGCATTTAGGAGGGACACAGCAGTACTTCTTCACATTATAATCTATACTATAAGCCAGTTCGACTACGCCTGATTCGAACAAATGAAACTGTCCAGACTAAGATCACATTTCATAACTCACGAAATCGACAAGCACTGACTGCTTTCAATTTATAGTCAATGCTCAATTGCCAATTACTCGTGTAAACCATGAAGCTGGTCCAGTTTATACGCTACCCACTCGCTAGAATTGAGTATTATATTATGCAGAAGGTCCAAGTGCTTTGATGAGCTTGTTAAAACAAGCATCACAAGTCACTGCCCCCTTACGAATGTTGAAAGCTACACCGTATAATTTTCGCTTAATGGGATATTTGATCTATTCGCAATCATCTTTGCATTATACGTTACTTCCGTTATATTGCACAGCTTTTGCAAGTCAATATATTTGCTGTCAATAATTAAAGCATGCCAACGCTTTGTTGTCTGAAAATACACCCGTCCCTCGAATAACTAATAAATGCGGTGGAGAAAATATCTATCAGTTATCCGAGCTTATTGGTTATCAGATTTTTTTGCAACTTTTTATTGAAAATGTGAAGTGCATTTGCAAAATCACATTTACAATAAATATGCCACCAGCACGTTAAACAAATACGCAGAGACTCGAGGTCTGCAATCAAAAAGACAAAAATCAGTGGACGAGTCAAAGTGCGCTTGTGACATGGGCTACACTGAAGTTTGGCGTTGGAACCACTCAGCATCCTACAAAAGAATCGCTAGCTCGAGGCCATGATAGATGTTGAACTTTCTGCCAAACGGCCCCGCGTTGTAATCACCCGCAGCTCGATAAAGCTTTGAAAACATGGGTGCTTCAATGCCAGACAAGGCATGTAGCCATCGCTGTAGATCTCAGCAAAACCAAAGCAAAAGTCCTTGCTGCCCGACTTGGCTTGTGCGAGAAAGAAAGCAAATATTACAATGGGTGGCTGCAACACATTCAAGGGAGGAACAAGCTGCGTTGTATCAGAATCTATGGTGAGAGTGGTGCAGCAGATCAGGCAGTAATCGATGCTACCACTCCTGCGCTTTAGCAGTCATTGCTCGGTATGAGCTGGAGGATGTGCTCAACATGGATGAAACTGCTATGAATGTTAGCAACGTACCTTACGAGTTGTTTAATTGATGCACTTGTAGGACACCATTCCATGGTCTCAGAAAGGCCATTGAGGGACGTAGACAAGCCAAAGTAAGTTTATTTACATAAAATCATGGTCTTTTAAATGAAAAAATATCACTTTTCCTTCTGCATTACAGAACCGCATCACTATTGCCTTTGTTACCAACGCAGATGGGTCAGAGAAGCTGACGCCATTGTTCATTGGAAGGGCCAGTAAGCCTCGCTGATACGATCCTACGACAGGAGAACAACTGCGTTTCTATTATTGCAGCAATAAGAAAGCGTGGATGACCGGCGCCCTCTACCAGAAGTCGTTAAAAAGGCTTGACAACGACATGAAGGTACACTATGTAAACGCTTTATATGTGTTGTCAACTACTTCAATCACTGTTCTTTTAGGCCAAAGATAGGCAGATCCTTCTTTTACTAGATAACGCCACTTCTCACATAGTCGACGATCTCCAGGTGAATAATGTCGAGGTTGTCATCCTTTTTCCAAACTGCACGTCTAAGAATGGATGCCGGGATAATCTCCGCGTCCAAGCGGCATTACAGACGTTATCATCTTAAATTGCTGCTATCGTGACGATCGAGGTGAAATCAACATCCATAAGATCGATCAGTTAACCGCAATGAAATGAAGCAAAGCAGCTTGGGAGGAGATATCAGTAGCCACCGTGGCCAATTGCTTTCACCACACTAGTATCTTTGCAGGTCTCCTCAAATATCGGTGCCCAATATAGATAAGCAACACATTGAAATCGACCTGTGCGACGCTATTCAAAGGCCCCCTCTTAATAATCCCAGGGCTATTAAAGAGCTTTGAGTCCAGTGATGGAGGACAAAACAGCTAATCTGGAGTTGAATGACAACGAAACTATAGCCAGGGTTCAGGGGACGGAAGAAGAGAATGACGATCAAGAAATGAAATGTGGAAAAGAGATAGTCATGAATCTGGAAAAGCTAAAGAGCCTAAGAGTTACTGCTTCACCGCTGGTTGTGACGAATCTAACAGATAGAGCGGTACTCAGGCGCATTCGAGAACTGCAGAAATCTCCGGCGACAGTCCAGACTACCATTAATTCGTGGCTGGTTTCAAATTAATCCAGCATTGATTGCTTGGCACCTCTGTCATCTGCATCAACAAGATTTATGTTTGTAAAAAAGTTATGCAGTACCTAACGTCGCATGATGTCCATATGACAAAAAGACCTGAAGGGAGCGAGTCAATCAAAGCGCTATGTACTCGGGTAACTCACAATTGGCTACTATTTTACCAGTTATGAGTTAGAACTTGGCTACAAACAAATATGCTTTGTGGAACACGCTATTGTACGAGGTTGTGAGTTGATTTATCCGAGGGACGACTGTATAAACAATAGCATATTTCGTATAAGTGTTTATAGATCTGCCCCACAGGATATCAAATCGAAAAGCTCCTATGTATCATAGTAAAAATCACTGCTCGACTTTCTGACCGCGACTGGTTGTGATTACGACAGAGTTCCAAGCGATCTCAAGAGTTTTTCTCTTTAACTCATCGTTGACCATCTGCATTCACCATTTTATTAACGCGCTGATGTCACGACAATTCCTGGTCGTAAGCGCAACTACAGTTTCGATTTATAAGGCAAAAAGTGCGGTTCTGAAACAGGCTCTTTGAGACGCACGTTGCTTTTCGACGTGCCTCGATTACCTCATATCACTTGACCATCACTTTTTTGTGAGGTTCCTGCAAATCACGTTTTGGCAATGCATGTTGTAATGAAGAGATAATTGCTGAGGATACCATAAAGTCTGCGAATCCGCAGGATTTTCACCATTGCATGAATATGAAGCGCATAACAAATCTTTTTAATTCACAGATGACGAAAAATATAGCGACAAACTCATTGATCACAATTTTGTAGACGGCTAATCGATGTAATGGATGGCTTTGACTTACTCAAACTCTTTACGCATAAGCAACGGATGAACGGAATCAAATAATGCGGCTATAATATTGCACTTAAAAATCAGTTTTTAATATCAAATGTGTTTATCTAATACAATTGGCGAAATTGAAGTGTCCAATTAATTGTCATCATGGTAGACACAACCTCGGATGCCGCAGCATCTGTGGTGGCAACGGTGCTTCCTTCCATGAACCCTCCACTGTTTTTTGAGATAGTAGAAGATCAAGTCTATCGCTCAAACAAGTGTGATGCGTCGTCCTTCTCGTTCCTGGCTACATTACAGCTCAACACAGTGGTGTACCTCTCGTATGACGATCTCTCGCGCGATCTAGCCGCCTTTTTTGCCGAAAAGGAAATCAACGTGGTCCGTACTGCTTACAATTGCTGATTACGAGATATATTTTGTCAGTGCTAAGTTTGCTTTGCATAGATTCACCTGGGCATGAAATATCGCACAGCGTCGTCACAGTGGAAGGGCATTTCAGAAGGTATGGCCAAAGAGGCCATCGAGTGTATTTTGGACCAGAGGCTCCACCCGATTTTAATTATGTGCAAGTACGCTAAAAGTTAAGTCAGCTTTGGGCTTCCAACCAGCAACATTCATCGCTCTTGATTGGTCGTAGAACTGGAGTGCATTTTGCTGGTACAATGATTGGCTGTCTTCGACGTCTACAGAACTGGAGCTTGACGTCGACTATTGACAAGGTGGAGTATATTGAAGCACGTGTCTCGATAACGAAAACTAACGGCAACTTGAACAGTATCGAAATATCGCTGGTAGCGTCAAAACGCGATTCGAAAACGAACAATTCATCGAGCTATTCGATGTCGACTTAGTCACTTTGCCGCATCAACTACCATCATGGTTTATTGTTCACCAACGACTCACGGTAGGATAGAGAGAAGTTAGAAAGTCGCTGTATTAATTTTTGTGATCGATCCTTTATCCAGGAAGAGGAACGAATAGCTCTAACTAAAGGCGAGTTTTTCCCAGGTAAATCTTCTGACAAGGGAGAAAATCGAATTGAGACGAAGACGATTCCGCAGATTGAGTTTGAGACCTACGCGAAAAACGAAAAGTCTACAATCGAGGAGTCACCGTTAGAAGCTGCAGATTCTCCAATATTGGCGTATCAAAAATATTTCTTTTGCTTGCAGGGCCCGCTCGTGTCGCCGTCTGTAAAGTTTTCGGAAAAGAAAAGTATAATCGGTGACGATGACGATGATTAAGTCGCAAACTTTGTCATAATACTTAATAATCCATCAGCATTTGTTCAATAGAGATATGCAAAGCTAAATCGTTGAATATCAACAACGACAAAGGCACGAATCCCTTCATGCATTTAAGTCAGGTCCTGAGCGACATCCACCTCCCCGACAATTCCCTCCTTAACGCGCAACAGGAGCGTTATTTTCCATGGCTCAATCTTTGAGATCGTGTCGTATTGGTACACGGCGTCCGCAAATGCATCGGCATTGAACGCTTCGTAACTTTGGTTCATGGCTTGCAAGAACTTTCCCTCCCGACTATCTGCAAAAGTGTAATCGATGTCCTGGAACTCCTCCCACTTCATCTGCACAAGAACCATATCCTTGGTCGCCAGCGCACAGATGCCTGCATTCAGCAAATGATTCTTCGCGTTAAACTTAAGCAAGTTCGACTCCATTGACGACTTTGCAATGCTCTCATAAATCTCCAAAGCTGCGTCGTATCTTACCACATAAATCGTAAGTTACCATCTCTCATATCAAAACAATTACTTATCACTAACTTTCCCAACTCGGCCGAGAACTGTGCAACTTTGAGCATCATGTTGTTAGCCGATGAGGCTTGATTCTCTCCTGTAAAGTAGTCGGCAGCCTGACGATAGGCCTCCAGCGCTTCTTCCTTGTTATCCTGTTGCTCATATATTTCGCCAATCTGCTTTTGTAGTTTAGCAGCGTTGGAAAAGCGGCCAGCATCGCACAGCATCGAGATGGCTGTCTTATAGTGCACCATCGCATCTATTCAATAGCAGCAATAGAATAAGATGCCAAGCATAAATTTTCAGCCTCTGTCAATTCCAATGGGAATTCCTACGGTTAGCTTACCCATAGGGTTTACCTTAGCCAGCGCCTCTGCTGCTTGCTGGTAGAACTGTGCAGCGCGCGAATTTTCATTCATGCGAGACTGCTCATACAACCAAATTATTGTAATTCATCAAAATATTAGTGCACGTATGCAATAAGAACAAACCTGGCAGCGCGCACACTTTTCGAATGCCTCTGCCGCTTTTTGCCCTGCATTGTTCAATACAGCCCTCTGTTAAAGGTCGAGATTGAGGAAAAGTGAAGAGCACGCACAGTTCTTGGCAATCTTGAACTGATTGCCAGCTTTCGCAAAAAAATCACTGGCATCTTCGTTTCGCTGCGAGCTTGATCCAAACGAGAAAAAAGAGGTCTTTTTGAGAGCCTTTTCTCCCTGCGCTAGAAAATCTTTAGCCTTAGCTTCTGCGCTCATTGCGGCTTGCCCCGATTATTTATCGCTACAACGCAACCACACTTAGTGTGGCTCACACGTCAGAATACTGTATTTCCCTATGCTTTGAATCAGCGTATGCGTAGTAACTGCTATTTCCACGATATCAACTTTGATAGTCAAAGCAGTATTTTTACGTCATTGGATTTTGTTACAGTTTGTACTTTTAATTTGTATTCAAAACGGGATTATATACTCCATCTTAGACTTAATAGTTGACTTAGATGAAAGTTGTAAACCGTGGGTTGTATATATATCAAAATGACTTATTCCGACGAAAACCTACTAATAATTCTGGTCATGCTAAGATTGACTTTAGCCCCCTGTAATATTAACATTTGCAAACATTCAAAGCCCTAAAATTTAGTATAATAAATATAAACTACATGTGATTGGGCAAAAATTTGAGAGGCAAACAAACTTTTTGACAGTAAATAAGTGGAGGTTCCTGAAAACATATTTTGTGAGAAATGTCCACGATGCGTACACGCAATATCAAGTACAGCATCCCATGTGACTGGAAAGATGAGAACAAGCCCGTGATCCTCATTCATATTTTAGATCATTCCTGTCAATGTGTTCGCGATGACTTGGTACACGCAATTAAAATCTGTGTACACAACATAAAAGTTGTCCAAATCTTTTTTTTAATATAAATGATGTAGCTTGCCCTTTTGTTCGACCTCATGCCCCTATTATGCCTAAGGCGAATGCCCAGCGGTCGACTAATAGGAGGCATGTAGGGTCGGCATCGTATGGCAAAGCCGACCGAGGAAGCGGCTTTACACAACAAGAGGGGAACTCGCTTCTTGATTTGCCCGATGATAGTCATCCTCTATTTGTTACAGAATGAGACGCTGTCCTTCGTGAACACAAATTAAAATACCCTGGTCTCGAGCAAGGGTTTGAAAGCGTGTAGCGAACATTCTGTACACTGCATCGAACTAAAAGCCTACGGGAGATTGTCTAATGCGTCCAGATGTGAAACGAGCGAAACACATCCAGTATTAGATGACTGATCATGCTGACGTGGGTGAATGTGAAGACCAGAACGACACATTCTTCGAGCAAGCAAGCGATAATAGCGATAAGGATGTCGATCCGGCGACTATGGATTATCTTGAAGTGTGATGGGCCACAATTTGCGAGCTCATGGTTTGTATTGCTGCATCTGATACTTGCGCTTTGTAACGCTGAGCTAGGCCGCAGATTGGCTCAATCGAGAACACTTATCGATTGGGCGTGGGCTCCATTCGCACTGTGGTGAAGTACTAATCATTGTGAGCTGGAACTAGGACTCGTCTTCCGATTGCAATGTCCTCCTCCACGCAATCGCAATCAATAATGTTTGTGAAACGGTGCGGTGACTAGCCAGATATGACATTGCGTAATCATTGTAAACGTAGGGATGAAGGAACGACAATTTATAGCTACTTTGTATAACATTGCTAATATAATTTACTCTTTGTTTCATCACGTCGCAGCTTCCTGAAGGCGCGGTGTCCCAGCCCGGTAAAGTAATTAATGACTAATTACATCTTAAACCAAATAACATACT
The DNA here is from genome assembly GCF_900000015.1 of Plasmopara halstedii. Lineage (NCBI taxonomy): Eukaryota > Oomycota > Peronosporomycetes > Peronosporales > Peronosporaceae > Plasmopara > Plasmopara halstedii. The sequence continues at coordinate 392,179 of NW_020187732.1, read as the reverse complement.
CCCCAGTCTCTTAGTCAGATCGAGCAATGCGCGACGACGGATATGACGGTCGCGACTTCGACGCCCTACTGTTAAAAGGTAGATACCATTTTTGGACTCACTGTACTCTCTTCTGTCGGATTAGAACCAGAGAGCTGTGATAGCAGCTGAAAATTGATTCTTGTATGATTTTTATGCCAGCTTTGAGGATGCCCTTTTGCGCGACAAACTTAATGTGTATTGTGTATGTTTCGTGACCGAAACATACACAATACACATTTAGAAATTACCGCACAAAATATGTTCTCACGAACCTTACAATTTACCCTATTCGCAGACATGCACGATGGCGCAATGATTGCACCGTACTCTTTTAATTGAGAAATACAAATATCGAAAAGTCGAATATAGAATAAATTTTCTGAAACGGAGCACGGCTACCCTATAGTAATTGGTACTCAACGAGTACAAAAGAGGTGGACTCAGGTGTTCAGGGGAGTGACAAGCGTCGACTGAATCCAGCATCCTACTATATATTGAAGGGTTTGATATCCCATTAACATCACAGAGAGAAGTACGAATGGCAGTGCTCACTCATGTGACGTACGTAAATGAACCCTGGGATTTGCATCCGTTCTAAATGTCAAAATTTTTACAACACCTTTAACTTTGCATTTTGAAATACGACGGTATTTATGTATTATTCCCAAGATCAGAATAAATTGCAAACCAGGTTAACGCGACTAAATATACCATCTCATGCATCAGGCCATATCACGTGATAAATGAAATACAAGGAGCACATGAACATCGGCTACATTGGTGTGCGACAAGGAGTCTACATTGCGCATTCGCTAAGTACTTTCACGTCCACATGATACGCGAGCACAATCTCCTTTCATTCTGGTTTACGCATATAACTCTTTGAATTTCGAACTTGATCCTAAGAGTCATTATTTAAAGTCAATAGATATACAATATAATATCACCAGGTGCAAATCAAATTGACTTCAACTCAGTGCACATTTAATGTTTTCTACCTTACTCGTATCTTTAGCCTGAAATATCATGCCTTTACCATGTTAGTGATGGTCGATACAATTAGACTAACAATGATTTCTGCTCGTGGACGGCAAGTCTAGCCAAACTGCGTCGCAAATCCAGCTGGGATAGAGAGTGTCATGAATGGGACCTAACATGCACTTCCCGCGCGCAACGCGGGCTGAGATTGACTTGTCTTATACAAAGGGTAGCGTCCCACAATGACCGAATATTCGTCCGTTCAACGGTTCCGAGGTTAAATTTGGACTTTTGATTGATATCTTTTCTGTACGGTCTATGGTTGAGAGAAGCTGGAGCTCATCGAAAGACCCGATTCGGATGATGCAGAGCGCAGACGTGTTGACGGGCGAAGGAAGAGCTTAGAGCATAACAAGAGAGTTCTAAGAGGATGCTCAAGATGTCAGCCTTTCTTGTTTGAAATGAAAGGAGAGGTGATTCATATTCCGTTCGATTTGCTGCTCAACGGAGGGGGAAATCGACAATGTATGAAACAACGGCGTCTTCCTACAATTTATGACATGCTTTCTTACTTTACTGAATGGATAAGTAAAGTGTCCAGAGATGTGTCATCATATACATGCGATCGCTTCTAAACGACGATAGGTAAGATTTTTGGACCTGACTATAAGAGGCAAGTTAGTAAGGCCCGTCGAGGTAAAAGTTGATCCGCAGTATAATAGCTTGGCTCACCCATCATTCCCCAACGCTATATCAGTAGCAAAGCTGAACATTAGCCAACATGTAGACTTACAGCCAGCAAGAAATCGCAAACATCATGTTCGCGCTCCATCAACCATCCGTAATCATATGGTCTTATTGCTTATTCCAAATTGGATATCTTGTTCAGTGGAAATGTAAGTTAGATGTAAAAGCGGGGTTGCCGAAACCATATCATGATTTTGCTCTTGCAGGCCAGTCAGATGGAGTTCTTTGTTGTAGACGGACATGCGTCTCTACCATCACCTGTAGCTGGGCTACACTCAGCCAGAGAAGCAACACTGTTCTGAATCACTGCGGGTGCCATGATTCATGTCTGAGTTGGCGTAGCTACAAAAACGCATCCTGAGCCCGACGTATCTTAGTTCTGGTCGCATGACGTTTTTCTCGGAACGAAACAACCTAACGTATAACTGATTTGAATCACGATAGTCAGCCGCAAATGACATGTCCCTCGTCGGCGCCGGTCGATGGTCAAGGGGTAGCACACTGTCACATGAAACGGCTAGTGGACCGGCGGGTACATCAGGTCTGCTACCAGAGTCTGTTGCAGCGGAAGCTTCTCTCTCAGACAAAAACGCGTAAGAGTTTGAAGTTCCACTTGGACTAATTTGCCGTGGTTTCGTCATCGCTTATGATTTAAAGCCTTCTGATGATGAGCAGTCGGCGTCCGACGATACGTTTGGGAGCCCAATTAGCTACGCATTCAGGTTGACTCGTTGGGTCAATTTTTCTCTGCGCAAGTAGCAAGACAGCCCCCGTGAGTAATGAAAGCATGTCGGCAACAAGCGATTAAGTGGTCCTATTACCAATTTTGGGACAGGTACTAGTACCGGTAATAAAAATGGATGTGGTACTGTTATTGAGAAAAGCTCAATTCTTGGGTAGCAATTGATCGATTATCACGATCATAAAGGCCTAGTTAGTTAGTACTTATTTGTCACTGTATCACATTGCGTTATCATCAGTGTGTATGATATATTGTTCTATCATACAACTCCGTTCGGCACCGGCGGAGCAACAAATGCAGCTTAGTTTGGCGAGTTGTATTGAGAATTTTGCATTTATGTAGCGTTTCTGTGCTCGTTTAAGTAGAAAAAGAAAGACAAAATATTGCTACTATAGTACTACAATACAAACTATCAGAAACTTTAACAAATTGAGACTTGGGACCAACGACCAAACACCCACTGTAAGACCATGATTAAAGGCCTTGTGTTATGAACTCACTAGGTTACCCCATTAGATTTTGAGTCTATCTCCTTAACTCTCGCCAAGCTGTCTGAATTTTAAGAGCATTTAAATTGTTACATCAGCTTGTTTTACCATTTAACCTGCATTCAAACTTGTCAACTAACACTGCAGTAACATATTATACTCAATAAATAAGCATAAGAACAGTAGCTTTAGTCTCCACATTACTGTGTTTTAATCTTTATTTGCGCCGAGTTTACCGACTGTCGGAATCTATTCTTGAAAAAAAAATACACAAAATACTGCTTAATATCAATAAAATTTAAAAGATTTTGCAAGATGTATTTGTTCAGGTCAGGCGTCCACATGTGAGAAACGCTATATAGATTCAGTGTGGGCGAACTACATATTGGCTGATTGTAATCAAATATTGATTTGATCGACAACAAACATCCTCTCTCTTCGCAAATACATATCAGAGAAAATTTCTGGGTCGCCCATCAACTTTGTAGTCTACTCGAAAATATTAAAAGTGTGATGATATCAAGATGAGAACATCATTTGAAATTTCGAAAAAGAACTCCGAAAGTTCAATCTTAACCTCACTAACAGAAAAAGGAAACGCAAGAAAGAAACGTCGAGATGGCCACCCAGATTGCCGACCGCAGCAACGCTGGCATGAGTTTTACCAGCGACGGAAGCGCACCCGAACTAACAAAGCTGGAGGTTACACGGATGGCTTTGGCGCAGGAGCAGAAGAAGCGCATTGATGCTGCTGTTGCGCGAGTTACCGGTAAGAAGGATGGCGGTAAGCGGAAGAATATGGGCTCGTCGGACGCCAGCCACCGTACCAAAAAGAGCAAGACAGTTGTTGATGTGGGAAGTGATGCAGTGGATAAGAAGAATTCGATTGCACGTAGGATGGTGAACAGATTTTCGGCCATGCCTGAGCCCGAACACGAAGAAGAAGCCGCGCAAGAACTTGAACCCATGACTCGCTCAGTGCCCACGACGCAGTTTGTGGCTCCATCTACAATGACTGTCACTCTTCCAGACAGCGCTCCACGGTGAATTGCTGTGTAGACTTATTTGAGGCAAGAAACAAAGGAAGCTGACTGTAAGTGTGTATTGATGATTTAGTGAGGCGACTGAGAAGAGAATGAGGACTTCCAAGCTTAAGATGGCGAAAGAAGAAGCAAAAAAGACGCTTGATGCTGAAGATACTGCTACTGCTACGAACGAAGATGAACAGAAGGAGGCAAAAGAGGAGAAAGAGGAGAAGGAGGAGAAGAACGACTGGGACGGACCCACAACTAACTATCATGTAAAACAGCTTGGTTTAGACGATAAGGTGGACATCTATGCACCCATAGTTCAGCAGCAATATGATGTCCAACGTGTGCGTGAGCGCACTAAATACATGCCCAGTGTTAAAAGCACTAAGTCATCGAGTGACTCCGAAGCTGATTCAGATTTCGTACCGAAGGATAGACCGAGTAAGGAAATTGAAGAATTAGACACTTTGCCAATCTCCGAAGGTAGTGCAAGCGAGACTCAAGCGCTTGCTGGAGAGACTGGAGACGTGGAGGAACAAGTTGCCACCATGCAGATGATTGAAAGCCACCGAACTTGGACTTCATGGCTATTTGTTTACATACCGCTGATTCTTGTGGCAGTCGTTGTTCTTGGGATTGCACTGCTATATTTGATTGACTGGTCGCAAGAAACTTTTCAATTTTGCGAATTAGATGCTGAGAGTGCACAAGGTACGTTTCGTGTAATTGCTACGACATTTGTGTTGTGATTTGAACTGGATACCGCTGTTGTACGATTGTTGTTGCTCTGTCTGCTGTAGGTGCTGACGAAATTTTTTCATGCTCGTCAATTGCGAAGACACTTTCGCTGATCAAGTTTACGATTCGAGAAACTGTACAGACGGCCCAGGAGGTAGTGTTGTCGTATCTCAAGTAAGAGAAAGCGAAATTGCCTCTGTCTTTTGCCGCCGTTGCCAGTTGCTGTGGGAGTCCTGGTCCCGGCAGACGGGCTGAGAAGGATCTACACCATTGCTAGATATTTGTGGACTAGCCGTATGCGACCGAACATAGTAGTAGTTTGCATTTGCATTTTTAACGTGTTAATGAGAAAAATGATTTCGAAATCACGGATTTATGCAAGCAGATGCATGCAGATGCACATCAATACAATGATAGTCTAAAGGCCACAGATATGTATCATGTTCCACGGGGCATGTAGTCTCAATATTTCGTACAAAAATCAAGTGCCTGCCCCCCGATAATCATGGCTACCATCAAGACCGTACTGTCCTTCGAGGGTGAGCGCGAGCTTGTGACAGAAGTACGTGCCCATGAGCTCGTCCAGACGTATGCTGATGCAGAGACACAGGAACTGCCACCGGCATTTACACACATAACACTGCGCAACAAGAGCTATACACTCGAAGCTGCACGCGTAATTGCTGCCTTCTTTTCGCGCCTTGAAATGCGTGGCGCTTTTGAAAGGCTCACGAGCGTAGACTTCGCGGATATGATTGCTGGTCGTCCTGAAGATGAAGCGCTGCAGGTGCTGTCAACGCTTTGCGATTCACTCAGCGCTATCAAGACACTGACGCGCATTGACTTGAGCGACAATGCACTGGGTGAAAAGGGCGTTCGTGCTTGTTTTGGGCTGCTACTAAATCAGGAGCAGCTGCAGCACATTTATTTCTGCAATAATGGCATCTCAGCGGCAGCTGCGAATGTAATTGCACAAGAGGTACTGCTATTCCGTGGTCAAGATACGCCCACAAAACTTGAAACTTTCCACTTTTACAACAACATGAGTGGAGATGGTGGAGCTATAGCATTAGCCAAGCTGTTGCCAATGTCCCCAGCGTTGAAAGACTTGCGATTCTCCGCCACGCGTGCACAGAGAGAAGGAAGTCTGACGTTTGCGCAGGCGTTAAATTCTCTTCAAAAGCTCGAGAAACTCGACCTTAGTGACAACACATTTAAAACGTCTGGGGGTAAAGCGATTGCTGCAGCTGTCAAGAACATGCCCAATTTACGGGAAATAAACCTCCGTGACGCTGCTATTGAAGACGATGGTCTAGTTGCAATTGTAGAAGCGATGGTCGAGGCCGGGGCAGTTGATACTCTTGCAGAGCTGGATGTTTCTGGTAATGATCTGACTGCTGACAGCATGCAATCACTAGGCCAGCTACTTTGTGTCAGCACTGCTCTGCGCGTCTTGCAGATGGAGGAGAATGAGATTGGATCAAAGGGCGCCAAAGTCATTGCCAAGGCTATAACTACAGGATCGCCTTTGCTGGAGCGAATTGTCGCCAATGTGAATGAGATTGGGGCCTCTGGTGCACTTGCGCTTGTGAAAGCTGTTGTGGAGAAGAAAGCATTTGTAAAACTTGATATGGACGGCAATCAGATCTCGGCTGATGGTGTGGCAAACATTGAGGAGCTGTTGGAAAGTAAAAATAGAAGTGACATGCTTGGCTCAATGGATGACAATGATGAGGATGAAGAAGATGAAGAAGAAGAGGAAGAGAAGAACGAGGATTCTTTGAAACAAGTGACATCGATGCTTGACAAGGTGACGATTAAAGCAGTTAATACCTAATTGCTTGGATTTTGCGATGTCAACTTATGTACATGCATCAATGATCACACAAAGTATGTCAATGATTAAGTTTTTTTAACAAGACATTGCTTGATAAGACAGAGATGATCCTTTATTCCCATTTTGGACTCAGAGTTGCATTTCATACGTTTAATGAAAACTATCCCAAACAAAAAATTGCATCGCTTCACTTTTTGCCAATGAACGGATTGCAATGATTGGAGTACAATCGATTATCATTTGTACTCATTTCTCCGTTTACAACTGAAGTACATCACGTTCTGCAGAAAATCACTGGATTCGCCTGGATGATAAGACCTGTTGTGCTCGCCGTCAAAGTCGATGACATTAAAGAGACTCCACGGGTGATAATTAAGGGCAAAAAAATATGGCATATGGGTTGTATATCGAAGCAAAGTATTACTGACATCGTGATGTAGCATATATTTCTGCGCGTCGTAGGCTAATCTCAGGAAAGGCTTGCGTGGGATTCCATTTCTAACGATTTCAAGGACTAAAAATCAGTTCGGCCGTTATTCCAGGAGGATTGACTCCATACGTTAGAGCTGGCGACATCGGATTCTATAATTCGTTCAAAGATAAGACTCACAGTAGAATTTCTAAACTCAGAAAAAAAGAAATATTTTGTGATTAGGTCATAACAGGTTAGCGGAATCTCCCAAAATTGCGATTCAAAAATGCGTTAAACTTGATCTGTCTCATAGTGAAACATTTCCAAAATTCTTACAATTGTCGCGTTGGAAAATATGACAGCGCAAATTAGCAAATATTCTATTTTAGTCAATAAACAGCCATTCGTTCCTCTGCTTCCGCTTCTTGGCTTTCTTTTCCGCTGCTATTTTCTTCCAGTCAATGTTCCTTCGCTTCAATTGCTCCTTTCTACGCCGTGCTTCCTCTCGATTTCTCTCTAACTCCGTCATATCGAAAAAGTGGCTCATTTGTCGCCCTGCACGATCGGTAGCAATACCTGCATTTTTCCAATAGTCATCACCGCCGAGTTGCTCGTACTTGCCGGTCAGCCGATTAAATTTTGCTCGGGCAACATATTGTTCGCCAGAATTTTTTACTGTATCAGCGCTTGTCGAATTAGCCTCGGGGACTTGTGGGGGTATCCAATCTGACAACTACATGCAATGATAAACTTCTTATTAAATATATGCCAACAAAATAAACATTCTAGACGTACCCCCGAGACAATGGGTGCGTCTGGTTTTGCCCACTGTGTAACCCCTGTAACCACATTGTGGTAATAGTAGCGCTGGGTCTGAGCGTCGAAATGCTGTTGCCATTCTGATTTGAGCGTTCGTGACAGATCAGCATCATTTTTTTCATCTGACGCTTTATTCGAGGAAGGCTGACCGTCAATCTCATTTAGTATAGCATTTAGCTTGGTCAGGTTGCCCGACGGGTCTAGGACTTGCTGCGTCACGCGCGTTAGGTGATCTGTACGCATTCGATTCAGATAAGCCTGATACTCGGCAGTCATTCCAGAAGCCGTGGGAGCTACTGCGGTCTCATCAAGTTTTTCAGGCTTGTCCCATTGCGTTTTGCCTGTGTTTGCGTTGTAGTAGTATGGCTTGTTGCTAGCAGCATCCACGTACTTTACCCATTGTTGAGACTTTTGGCTTGCGTCCGTAGCTGTACCCGAATCTTTTTCAGTACTTTTGGGAATACTATCGACTGGCAGTTTGTCTTTAATCTCCTGTAATTGAACATTCTGTTCCGTCGTGTCAATCTCTCGTGAAATTTCATTGTCACGTCGTTCTGATGCGACTTGCTCTTCAGGCTCATTATCACTGCATTTCTTCCTGATCGTTTGACTCGGACAAAAATTTTCCGGCTTATCCCATCGACTTTCACCACTTGTTTCGTCGTGGTAATATGTCATACCGGACTCGTCGTCGACATACTCGCGCCAATTTGTAGTTGCATCGTGCGCTGTGTCTTGCACCTGCAAAGTCTTTAGCCTGGCAGGAGCCTCCCAGGATGACTCGCCAGTATGAATGTTAAAGTAGTAAGTCGATCCAGATTTAATGTCCACATGCTTCTGCCACTTGCAGTCGTCATTACACTCCGGGTTTGCAGACGTCATTTATATCTATCTCAAGATAATTATGTTTTGAATACTTTTAATTGGCGTACATTAAATTAGTTCATTCTGATTTGAAAGACTTGAAGTGCACCAGATCGGTAGCAAGCAGCCGAGTGCAGCAGATAGAACTCCCACGTGCGTTTGAAGGACTCGGGAAGCGATGATGTGTGCTGCAAATTCGCCAAATCGTTTATTGATGTGGATTGATTGATTGAGTTTGAAGATGAGTCACGTCCCCATCGCGCTTGAAATTGACGATTCCATTCAAGAAACGTGCGTTCGTAGTGATCCGAGTAGCCAAGTGTTTCTTGAAGTGTAAAGCCCGTTTCACTGGCTAGTCGACGTAAAATTGGCAAAGTTATGGCGTAACAAGGGTAACTGCTATGCACGTACTTGTTCGTCCATGCATGAGTTGCCATATGTGCAGCTGTACAGGCATTGAATTCCAAAAGGGTCGTGCCGCTCACGTGCTGTATACGTTTCAACGTTCGCAAAAATCGGGTTCGTTGCAGCTCTGGCACAGTTTCAAAAACGCCACATAATGTGATGCGGTCGAAGTTCGACGAACGATAACTACTCAGTAGGTTAAGAAGCTTCTCAGGCGTCTCAGCTAGCGCAAACTCCATTCGATCGACGACTTCGAGCTCACGAGCGAATTTCTTGGCGCGTGCAATCTCTTGTATCGATGACAAGACACACACAATGGT
>NW_020187732.1:369705-382767 GCF_900000015.1 Plasmopara halstedii | reverse complement strand
CCCCCCCCCCTGGTACCGGGGTATGTGTAATCCCGTTACAAATACGTCACGAATTGTGGTCCCTCATGATGAAGATTTGAAGTACCGTATCCTCTATGAGGCCCACGCCACCCCACTCAGTAATTATCTCGGTCGTGAACAGACCTACAACTCTGTAAATTTCCACTTCTGGTCGCCCAAGCTATACAAATGGACGACCACCTATGTGCGCATGTGTGAGACGTGCCAAAGGGGGAAACACTCTCCGAATGCGGCGGCGCCGCTGGTCAGTTTTCTATTACCCTCCGGGTGCTGGCAGTCCATGAGTATGGACTCTGTGTTTGGCCTGTCGAGGCCTCGGCGGGCAACACGGATGTCATGATCTTCGTCGACCTTTTGAGCGAGATGGCTCATCTTACGGCAGTAGCGGGCACCATTGACCAATGGTGTGGGTACAGCGACGCTGTTTGTAGATCGTGTCTTTCGACAACATCGGCTCCCGGAGTTAGTTGTCTCTGAAAGAGACCCACACTTGACTAGGAAGTTTTGGTCGACGTCTTCAGGGTGCTGGGCACCAAGTTGACTATGTCAACAGCGGTTCATCCGCAGACCGATGGTCAAACTGAACGCGCGAATTGCGTCGTCGAGGACGTCCTTCGCAGCGTCTACGCTGAGACTCCGAGGCGTATGCTGCCACATGTAGAGTTCGCTATGAACAATGCAGTGCATGCATCTGCACGCCGTTCTACGTTAGCCAACTTGTTCATCATCGCGTCCCGCTGACGCTGTCATCCCATGGCTCAGGGCTTGGTCGGGGGAATACCTGAGCGGCTAGCTGATGCCAGCCCCCTCGCTGATCCTAAAGAAGTCGATGACTTCCTGTCTACCAGGCTGAGTGTCTTATGACACGTTCGCAAAACAAATGTTGAAAACTTTGAGGTCGGAGACGGTTTCATTAAAGGCTAAAAAGCTTTCTACGCGTGCAGTTTCTGCTGTCGTTTAGGCGAAGCTCCGTCCACGGACCACCGGACCTTTTAAGATCGTGGCCAAACGAGACCTAGCGCATACGCCAAGTCCTTCGGGACGGATGCGTATACGCCCAGTGTTTTAAGTGGGCTTGCTTAAGCCGCTGGTCGTTGAAAAATTACGGAATTACACAAGCGCGTAGAGCTCAAATGTGGCGAGATCGACTACGGCAACGTATCGGGGTCCGGTGCAAGTGGACGCGGAAGCGATGGCGCCGGATCAGGCGCTCGACCACCCAGAAGCTGGACTAGCAACTGGTTTTGAGCACGGATTGCAACGATCTCCAACGACGCCAGGCGCTCCACCGTCGCACGAAATGACGCATTCGTCTGACCGACGGCTGAGAACTGCTCGGACAGAGCTTGACAGTCCTCAACGTGAGGCAGTCGGTGCAAAAAGTGCTCCAAGCTCTCGAGGTCTTCCGCACAGCAACATGCAAATTCAGCATGATGCTCAGCGGAGTCCCGATTACGACGGACTGTGTCCTCAAGAGCTCGAAGAGCATCGCGAGTCACCGGACGGTAATCGACCTAGTCGTCATCGTCTGCCACCGACTCTTCTCGACGAGAACGGTGGCGTCCACTAGTATGTTATGAAGTGGTGGTGGTACCCAGCCTCCAAGAACTTGCGGAAGTTTGAATGCCACTTTGACAAGACTGTCTAGACGTCGTGGACGCTCATGACCAGAGAAAAAATGACGCTCCGCGTCATCGTACGCCCCGCGCTTCTCGGCAATAGCCGGGGGGGGTTGAAGGGCAATGAGCTGAGCTCAAGCTATAACCCTGAGCTGCTGTAGACGCAGTCTCACCCATGTGAGAGACCAGAGCTCAGGAAAGCGTAATTAGTTAATCCATACGTTGCAGGGCAACAAGACGAAAATAGACGGCGTTGCGTCTTTAGTTTGGCAAAATCGAACTGAAGCTGGCGTTCCACGCGCACGTTTGTCCTCATGGCTCGCTGTAAGTTAGACATCGAGGATGGTTTTTGGTGCCGCTGCACCTATCGCTCAAAGAGCTCTTCGTCATCTGCAGCGGTTTCGCCAGGGGCGAGCCTCACAGGAATCGTCCGCATCGCGAAAACAGGGGCGTATCCTCTTTGAACGCGAAGTCGAGTGCGGTACATATCCATTGGGATCTTTGAGGTACCAAGGAGCGAGCTCGGATATCTTTTTGTTGGTCAAGCTCAGCTTGTGTAGTGGCTGAGGCCCGACCTCGTAGACGCCCAACTGATTGGTTGATCGCGTTCTTCGCTACAGTAGCGAGATCCGCCGAGTGGAAGCCGTAATCAACACGAGGGTCTAAAACCGGCCGTGGATGTGCACGCATATCTGCCTTGCGGGTGGTCTCCAGCTGCTACTCCTGTGCGTCGTCGAGGCGATTGGTAATGAAACCACATCCCTCAGAAGTCGAGAGGTCGGGAAACGGACACGGTGTCCGCAAGGTTCAAGCAGGGCTCATGTCGCACCGCTGGCGCACCTCACCCTCCTATTCTTCGCATCCTGGTAAATGAGTATACGAATTCTACTTCATCCGAATCCTCGAAGAGGAAGTCCGTCGCCCGTGACGTGCGCGGCCCGCGGCGCTCGGCTCGAGATGCGCTTCCCTTAAAGCCACCGACATGCTATCCGAAGTTGCACCGCGTGCAGGAGACAAAGAAGGGTTCGGAACCAGTGAGGCTAGGAGTCTTTCGTGTCCCTAGCACAAGTCTCAACGAGCAGAGAATGCGTGAAGAATGTCCTGGAGGGTAGAGGTGTCTTAGACACGCGAGCCTCGCACGAGGCGACAGTTAAATTTGAATTGTTGGTGTTAACAATTTTAGTGGGGGGGGGCTGTAACGTGGTTACACGTACCCTGGTATGGGGGATGAGTCACACAAGATGATGTGACCACACAATGCTGTGGCTACACCGAACAAGAAGCCAGTACGTGGCTGGACTCCCATATTTATACATTCTAATTAGGTTTTATTTCGTAATTACGTAAACCTATAAATTTAGATATGGGCGGCTTCACCGCAAATAAATACAGTTTGAATTATAAGCGAAAGAGTTTTTGCTTTGGTTTGAGGTTGTGGTTACTCTTGGAGTAAGCGAATTGAGATCCGCTACACTCGTACTGGTTCGAGTATAGAACAAAGGTCGGTGACCTTAGCTAAGCTTCCTTAAAATGAAAAAGCTACGGCAGCTCCGCTGCAAAGTGAATTTGGTGGAATAAATTAAAACCTTCAACATGTGCCCATCTTGTATCAGAGAGACTAATGGAAAGGAGTGAATTGTCTGTATGCAATCAGTAGAGTTCTGGGGCAAATGACGAATCCAAGTTAATCGTGCTGTAGAATAGCATAATTGGTTGCACTTTGTTCACTACCCCTGAGCTATTGATAGTTATAATCAACTACAGATGAGAGACAGTGATATTTTATTCACTGCAGTTAGTAATCCAAGTGGGTTCTCCATGAGTACTGCTTCCAGAGAGCTGTCAACGCTTTTGTGACATTTAGTCGTCGTGTGACGCAGCTACCACGTCCCACCGTTTCTGTACACAAGCTAGTGATACTATGTGTGTGACCATAGTACAGAGAATCGGATAGGAAAATCGCTAAAGTGCTTGCGAGCAGCACTCGACTGTTGCGCAATAAGGTGTTTGACAATATAGGTAAGTGTGGACTTAACGTCGACAAAAATCCCATTCTGGATTCTTCACCGGGATGGCAGGCCTGCTGGCAGATATCGCAACGACGATCGCCCCCTGCTGTAACTTTGCCAGGGCCTCTGCACAGAAAGGACTTATAGAAGTGACTTGACCTGACCAACTACTCACATATGTATAGTGCAGAATATGCCGACATCGTTCAGCCACGTCCAGTCTCCTTTAAAAACGTCATCAGGTATTGAGCTTGTTAAAAGAAGCGACCTTCAAGACCTCAAAAGCCTAACCTCGCGAGTGTTTTGATTTCAGATCTATTGGGAATAGATTGGCCATTTCACGTCGTATGTGATCTTCCGGAATATGTCATCGGCTGTCTTACTCCAAGCATATGCCGATCGCCATAAAGCGACATTGCTTATGTCTTGCCGACTGGCGGCAACGAAGGCCCTCCATATACATGATAAAGGGCTACTTGCTATAAATTATGCTCTACAAAATACTAGATAAGACACACTCATCCCATCTGGAAAGTCATCTCGGGGACGAAAAGACATACTTCTTAGCGAGCGTAATGTACTGGTGGACCAGTGAGTAAGTGCGTATTGTATTCATGAGGCAAATTGGTTAAATCCTCGTCTCATGTATCGGCGCCTTTCGCCTGCTCGCTCCGGTTACGTATTGGCAATCGCACGGGCTTTGATTTTGGTCATTAAAAGGCCTTATCCGGTCATACTGTGAAAACACAGCCAAGCTGTTCCCTAAAAAGCTTTCCGCCGATATGACTCGCCGGCAGGCATCGTTGGATCATGATTCCGACCGCTTAGTGACGTTTTGACGGAGGTGCTAGACACTAGAATGGGTATGCCCACCGCTAACCATTTGTAGAAAAATGGTCAGACGGAGCGCATTTATATCGACATGGGTGATAGTGTTTAAGCCTTCTGCAAAGAGATAGTGATGCTAAAGCGTGTTGCAACCTCTCATTGAGCTCGCGCTAAATGGTAATGTGTATTCCTCAGCACGCTTGTTACATCTAAATGGAATAATCTGGTAAATTTTGCGCTTCTTGGACACCGCCACGAAAATCCTTCGGTCTTTGATAGAGATGGATCAACAATACAATTGGCCTGCTGATATCAGCCTCTTTACACTTCAAAGCAAACACACAAAGTCAATCTCGATGATATGAGTGTCCAAAAGCAATGTGAGTAAATAGAATTAGTGATTTGATTTTATTATTAGGTGTATTAACAGTTTTTTATAATGCGCCAACTACACGACACATTGGCTGTGAGCCTGGACGTTAAATGGCAATATGCCGATGACAGATGCAGGCGAAACACACATAAATGCGTATCAGCGAGAAGGTTTTACCACACACTGTTGAGATATCCAACCACGCAAAGCCTACTAGGGAGTGGGAGCCTTGTTGTAAGTTCGACACTTGGTCGGTGGGCTTAACAGTTGTGTTATGAAGACAAGCGGGCTGTTAGTAGCAAAATTTGGAGGTGATATGTTGTCACCTTGACGTCTGCTACGAGATTCTCATGGCACATCCCTCACGGCGATCATGTATCTACTAGGCACAGGTGGTACTTCTAAGGGGTGATGACTGGCGGAGATAGACAGCGCTCGTTTCGCTTTTATTAATTTGATAGGCTTGTTTGTAACGTCTACGTCAATGTTCGGGAAGCAACATCAGGTCATGTGAGCTTATAATCATGGCGTGATCGAATTGTCATGAGTCATTGTGATTCTTGCTCTTGCAGACGCACAAGCTGATCTCCCTGATCCAGGCTATCTAATTTGTGACGAGTTGTAAGTCATTGTGGGTTACTCGGTGGAGTTTCGCAACAATTTTTGCCAAAGGGGGTGACCAGAAAGTGCGTAAATCATGCAGAGGAGGATTAAAGCGTTAGACGCCTTTACCTGTGCGAACGGTTTAGTCGGTGAGGTTGCAGATGTCGGATTTGGACCTGAAGAATTGCTACGATCGTTGTCATCGCACAATATTTTGGTCTTCTCGCCGTGAATAGCTTTAAGGTCGGCGGCCACAAGCGACAATTTTTTATGCACTTAGAAAATTGAGAATCTGCGTTCAATCATTTTAATCTTAATAAAAACAAAAACATACGGAGCACGGATGTCGTGGAGCAAATCAAACCTTTTCAAGCAGTGTTGAGACCAATTAGTACATAAATATCCGCTTCAGAGCATGCACACATAAATTTATCGTGTGAAACGCTTGGATCAATTGAACAAAGACGAACTGTATTTGCTCTGAGAGATTTCATTACTTGAATGTGTGCATTCCATGTTCATCACTTTCCCAGTCGCATTACCAACATTTGCCAATTCTCTACGATTTGGTCGAGGATAGTGCGCAATTCCTTTGATGCCAAACTCGAGTTTAGTTATTGAATCAGAAAATTATTACCTATTGTCATAATCGGATGAAGCAATGCATCAATTGGTATAGTGGTAACACTATACGAGGCAAAACCAATGCAATATTTGCGAAATGAACGACAAAATGTCATTTGAGAATTGTGTTCGTGTGGCAGCAAATTGAAGAGCGGACGGGAAAACACGAAAGAAAACGACTTGGATGGAAGAATCTGCAGTTGCTGAGAAAGCAACGGCTGCGGACGTACACAAATCGTGAACGTTACATGAAAGGTCTTTGTGACGGCGTCTCGCTTTCAGCTTCGAAAGTTTAGTAACCGAACTGCGCCAAGATGTGACACTCCGAACGTTGAGGTTATTGAGAGATTCAGATTAGATTTTATACAAAACATTTTTGTGTTTTTGTGAGTATTGACGATTATGAATCTCCGTAAGCACTTTATCATTGCGTTTAGTAATAACGTATACATTCGTATTGGATTAGATGAGATCAATCCTTTTTATGTAATTACTCTTGGAATTAAAGAGCAGACTAGGTAACCAGGTTCTCAGTTCCGCTCCTGATGAACTTATCGTACTACTTTTGTTCTGTGCAATCGATGATATTTATTGCAAATACACTTAAATAGCAAACCGTTTGATTATCATCTGAAATGTTTGCGTATTGAAGTACATTTTTAGTGACTCCATTTTCAATTCCGCGCGCAACAAAAGAACAACATGTCGGTTCGCCGCGAGGTCGTCTCGCTTTCGCAGTTGCTCCGCCGCAATGAAAAAGCGTATGATATTCGCAATGATCGACTAGTTTTTCTGGTTTTGAAGGAAAAAAAATATTGATGCAGGCATTCGAGCCGAGGAAACAGTCATATGACCTCTCTACCATTAGTATCTTCAAGACGAAAAGCAGAAGCTATGTTGTCTGCAGAGAAGAAGATAGCGGTAATGAGGAAGGCTTAACCAGCAGACATCACTCATAAAGATTGTATTGAACTCATGTAATCAGCCAGTAGCTTATTCGCAGCGCGTGCTGGATGCCAGCCGCGTAGTGACGCCACAGCCAGAGCTTGGAGTGAGCATTTATGGAAGCAATGACTTGACTGCGCTTTCTCACGAAGGTATAATGGAGCACAACTGGTCAATCGCACACTTTTTATCTCGCAATGAGCTCATACCGTCTGGCTTGACACAGTGTACGAGGCGGAGAGTGAGAAATCGTGTGCCATGACTTCCATGTCGCAGTCTTCCATCTCTCAAAGTCAGTCGCAAAACTTGCTTGGGCCAAGCCAGGATAATCAGGTGGCAGCAAGGGTTGTTATTGCTTAGTGTGAGAAGCTTACATGTCATAAGTTTGTGTTGTTGTAGATACATCGTCTTCAGCAGTTGCAGACACTTCAGGCACTCTCGACTCATCAGTCTCCTCCTCGCTGTGACAGCTCAGGAAAATTGCAGGAGATATCGTCGAATCTTACTCAGGCATTTGTTGCGCAAAATCACGGACAAAATAATCAGCAGAAAGAGATCCTGACACAATTTGTCAATCAAATAAAGAATATGATAATGGATTTCAAAGCAACAGGCCAAGAGCAGCAACTTATTGAATTAAAAAAAATTGAAACAAGTATAAGCAATATGGCCGAGTCAGTGACGGAGCTTCGTCAACAGGTCAGTTTTGTTGCGCAGCTTTTTTTAAAACAGACTAAACCATATCGATTTAGGGCTTTGGAGCTTGCGAAAAAAAACAAATGGCGACAACTGACGATATATCTGTGATCAAAGCTGCAATGCTTGCGTTGCAAGCAAAAGTTGAAATTGTTGAAGGTGGTGTGAGCTCGTGCTCGGGTCTTCTAAAGCAAATAATTGGAGCAGAATCACGAAAATATGAAGAATTTCTGCTGGCTGTATCAGATTCAGCTTGCATCTGCCGTTCTGATACTGATGTTGCTAGAAATTCTTCGGTCGTTGATACAGTTTCTTGGAAGAAAATACGAAGCTCGTCCCGCCAATTAATCGCTGATTCGACTCTTAAGCAATCTGCCCATACAAACACTCGAATCAATAAAAAGAGATATAGACCCTGGGACACCGAAATTTGTGAGAGGATGATGGATAATGGAAGCCTTGCAATCGCTTTTCAACACATTGAACAACTACGCGCTCAACGGCGAAAAATACGGCACGTTTGACAGCCGCAGCACCGATATTCATTCTGGATCAGCCAAGACACCCAGCGTCGGACAATGACAACACTAAAATCTCAATTTGATTTATTCTCATCGTTCCATATCAGTTTTATGTTGATCTACCGGTCCACTCAGTCTAGTAGCGTCTAGAAAACTGGTCGCGTCTATTGAACATAGATACACAATTGTTGAAGAAATCGAATAAGTCATACAGCTTTATCACAAAAATCACTCATACATACCGGGTAACCAGCACCATGCGTGGGGTCTTGAATGAGTTTGGCGTACTCTTCACGTAAGCTCTTGCAGGCTATCTTGTGATTCACGCCGTTTTCGCGGTAGCAAGCGGCCAACTCCTCGCGTACAGCCTTAACTGTTTCTTGCGCAAGCAGCACGCGCTTAGCGTATTCTAGCTCAGCGGCGCGAATGGCGATGATCTCGTCCTTGGAGCGAAGCTGCGTAGCGTACATTTTCTTCACTACTTTTTACTGTCAACTATAAAAAGGTATAGTACCTCAAAGACGAAAAGTACTATAATTAGGTACTATACCTGTTGCATAGTTCATCATAGTGATTACAATATGCCATATCAAATATCATACAAGAAAAATAAATTCTGTCTCACAAAAGTGCAAGTGAAATCCTCAAATGTTGAAAATTCTTGAGAAATTATATTCCTTTTTTCCAGTGTAATTGATGGATGAGTTTCTGGCTGATCTACGTGAGCTGGACGAGACGCAGGAGCGCGTTGAGGCTGTAAGTGATGGCATGCTACGCGTTCAGCGAACAGGAGATCCCATTAAAGCACGGATGATGGCAGAAAGCTGGATCCAAGCATTACGGGCTAGCGACTTTCAGTCGGAGCGCGTGGCATTTTTGTACGTGGCCAACCACGTTCTGCAGAAGACCCTATTTGGTGACCCAGAGAATGGCAAAACACCGCTATTTGTGAGTTTATTCAGTCAGTATTTAGAGGAGGCCGTGGCTCTTGTGTGCAACTCCCCCATGGACCGACAAAATGTCACACGACTTTTAGAATTATGGCACGAAAAGCAGGTTTTCACAAACACCCAGGTGCTGAAGATGTGGCGCTGTACGGGCGAAGATTTGCCGCATTTTTTGGAGAATGCAGCATCCATGAATGGCATTGCTGGGGACAAACAAGGTGAGATGAAGAACATTGATGCAAAAAGGGAGCTGCCCGACAGCCATGATGCAGTTGACGAGCTTCATGACGAGCTACCCATAAAGCTCAACTCGCACTCAGTGAATCCGGTGCTGGACGTGCTAAAGAAGATGGACCACCACAGAGCGGCAGTGAAATTTTTGGACCAAAAGATTAAAGAAAGACATCAAGTTCTGCTGAACGACACCATTGCGAGGTATCAGACTGCAGCGGATCTCGTCGAAGACAAATCGATAGCTTCGTCGCAGATAAGACAGCGTGCGGAGGATTGCTTGAGATTAGTGAAAGTGCGCAATGTACGTGAAAGTCGTAAATGCGATATAATGGGCGATGACTGAGTAATTGTTACCGCTAGAAATTCATGTCAGAATTGGGAGACCTAAAAGAGAAGCTTTCGGAAGCTGTTGTCGATATGATCGATTACGAGGTAAAACTGCGAAAGTATGTTCTGCTTGCAAGATTCTGTACGAAACTGAATGTGATGGTGCTGTAGGAAGAGGCTGCGACCAAGATTGAGCAAAAACTCGAGGTACGGCACAAGATGCCGTAATATAACTTGGCGTGTCGACACTTACATCTGCTATTTGTTTTGTGGAACGTAATAGCAATGTGATGAAATTGACTTGGGGCTTATGGATCTTGCAGATCACCAAAAAAAGTTTCCTGAAGAAGTAAGTTGGTGAGATTTTGAAAATTCAGCATTTTATCTGACGTTGTGTGACAGTGGCTGCGGGCACGATTCGTTAGTTTGGAGCGTAGGAAGCGGCGTGAGGAAATTCAGCGTCAAAAAGTTGAACAAATCGCTCGTTTGCATCAGGAAGCAATAGCAGAGAGCGCAATGCATGCTATGAGTCTGGAGGCTGATATGAATTCAAACTCTGCATCAGAGCTACAGTCGCTATCTGGGGACCTTCGAGATCGTCCAATGGAAAAGGATTCAAAGACCGACAACGAGAACGAGCTTGTCTGGAATCCGTACGTGCTTTTTTACGAAGCACAGACATTATCGGTGCATGAGCAGTTGTTAACTTTCATTGTGTACTACCACAGAATTCGTAAGGAACTAGTGCCGCTTCGAAGTCTCAATGTTGACTGGGAAGACTGGCGAGATCATTAAAACATCATATTTACTGGTTGAAAATTTTTCGCTATTATAGCTTACATTTTAATTATGGTTTGCCGCAAGGACCGGATATAGATGATTAGTCAATGGTATCGCTCAATGATGAAGCTATCTGATGGTTTGCTCTTGATATATCGATTCTGTTTAGCTGGTCGATTGAAGAGGCCGCGACTATTATCGTCTTTCATTATGCTCTTTTTCCTCAACTCTTATCGCGACTTTGTCTAACAAAGTAGATTTTTTCATCTGTTCTTGACATAAAATTTCTATCTGCTTATTAAAAGTCTTTATCGAGCGAGCGACGAGTCTTTGATTATCAGCTTTGTTTTGCAGTGTTCAAATATCACCCAGATCATAAATAGGGGAGGATATACATGTCGGAGAGCAAAATTTATGAAAGTTCTACTAGATTACAACAGTGCAGCAGAACTGTACGATAACTATGATACTGAAATAGGAAAGGTGAGTGCACCGACAAACTTGAGCGATGTAGCACCCTTCTGGATTGCGGCCTCTTGGGGCACTAAGCTGTTGTCCTTAAGCCAATTTTCGTTGTACAATTTGCTGCCATAGCGCACACCACCGTCAGCAAGAATTGTCACGATAGTGTGTCCCGGGCCAAGTTCCATAGCCATCTTCACTGCTCCGAGCACATTAAGTGCACTACTTGGACCAACAAAGATGCCATCATTGCGAAGCAAAAAGTAAGACATGTTCACGATCTCCTGGTTTGTAGCAATGATTCCCTTGTCAACGATCGACTCACGCAAATTTTGAGTCACTCGTGCCATTGCTGCTACACCCTCAGCGATCGTGACACCCTGCGCCATTGGCGCAATTTCTAGACCATTCTTAAATGAGCTTGTCAATCTACTATTATTGATAAATACCGCCATAGCTGCCGTCTCTTTTGGGTCAATAAGCCAGATCTTGACATTCGGCTTTTGTTCCTTCAAAAAACGCGATATGCCGGCAATAGTTCCTGATGTTCCCGCAGACGTCACGAATCCGTCAATCTCCCCATTTACCTGGTGCCATATCTCTGGCGCCGTTCCGTTATAATGCGCCTGCATATTGGCAGTATTATCAAACTGATTAGGAAAGTGTGCGTTCGGTGTAATTTCTGCTAGATGGCGAGCAACGTGAAAAAAATGATTTTTTTTGTCCGCCAAGGACGTTGTGGGTAAAACATGCACGTGAGCACCCATAGCCTTCATCATTTGTATTTTTTCCTGCGCTGTATTATCTGGCATAGTAAGCAGCGTCTTGTAGCCTCGTGATGCTCCGAGTAGCGCAAGTGACACACCCGTGCTGCCTCCAGTAGCTTCGATAATAGTTCCTCCGGGTTGGAGTAGACCGCGTTTTTCGGCGTCAAGAATCAACGACTTAGCCACTCGATCTTTGATACTACCGCTGGGGTTTGTGTATTCGGCCTTTGCTAGAATTTTGCATCCAGTGAGCTTGGACAATGTCGCGAGCTTTAACAGTGGTGTGCTACCAACAGATGCCAAAAGATCAACCGAGTTTGTCGCGAGATACGAACTTGATCTAGACACCATAGAATTCGAGCTCGGCAAACTCAAGGTAGTTGGCCTGTGACGCATTTTATCTATGATAGGTCTCTAATTTCGACAAAATGGTGACAACAAATGAGTCCTTCGGTAATCATCCGTAAAAATGGCACTTTATACTGAACAAAGAACTGCGATAACCAACGCACAAAATATGGGCTTGCAGGCCGCTTAAACTGAGAGCCTCCTCAGGCACACAGTACTTTACACTTGCTCAAATTCAAAGTTATATGAATAAGTGTTCCCGACTGGTTGAGGTTGCGATGTTAGGCCTTTCGTATCATGATTTCTTTTCTATTTTTCAAAACAGCAAACATAGCTGAAGTTTATGCTCCAAGAAGTTTGACAACGAAATGATATGTTATAGATCGTGCAATCACAACTTGAGACAAACCAAGGTATTGTCTCCGCGGTGACTTTGCACCGACAGGCATAATAAAAAATGAAGAGATTGGAGTGGCCGCAGCTCGATGTGCCGTCGCACAGGCTTACGTTTCGAGTGTTTTAAGCAACGAGTTCTAACACCTGGAGAAGAGAATCAGATCACTTACCGTCCGCAACGTGGGTGGTACTTGGCTAGTACACAAATTGTGCATATATATCAGAGTGCTGCATGGGTCGTGGTTTACCCAAACGGAATTCTCGTGGGTTTGGGTAATTTGCCAATACCCATGCGACCCACTCCCCATGCAAGCTCGAACGCTGGAACCCTTGTTGTAAATTATTTCATTCCTCCACCAACGAGACCGCAAACAGCTCGGACAACGAGAACAGGAACGCCAACTGCTCGTCACAAACAGCCCGCTCCTACGCTACGTCGACGCCAAGTTTCCCGTATCCAAACTGGCCAGGTCTATCGGCTCACAGCACCTGGGGCCGCTGTTGACAATGCTGATGAAAAAAACGACTTACCAGTGCTATCAGACCCAGCCCAGGATGAGAT
>NW_020187732.1:349582-369695 GCF_900000015.1 Plasmopara halstedii | reverse complement strand
CAATAGCGCTTCTGCTTCCTAGCAGAGGTGGGTTCATGACTCATCAAAGCTCCACCAGGAGACGTGCGCGTAGCGCACAAGATCTTCGACCTTCATTCAGATAAATAGTTCATGGTGTTTCAACCATGCCATACAAGGATAACGTCATACCTTGCATCCAAGTCTCGGACCAAGCGGCGTTCCACGCTATCAAAGTAACGAAACTGAAAACTGAGCTCCACAGAGACCCTCGGCACCGTGGCACAAGTCCCCGTCGCTAAGCGAACAGTGACGGTGCCACTCAACCATACCCTGGTATGAAGGGTGGTAACACGATATGGTGTGACCATACAAAGTTAGGGGTTACACAGTTGGTGTAATCACACAACGGTGTGGCTACACCGTAACAAGAAGTCAGTACGTGGCTGGACTGTCAGTAGTTATGCATTCATTCGGTCTAATTATCAGATTAGAAAAACCTATTGATTTAGATTTAGGCGGTTTTGCCTTAAGCAAAACCAAGAAATACAGTTTACATTTCGAACAAAAGAAGTTTTTCGCCTTGAGTTAAGGTTGGGAGTACTCTTGGAGTAAGCAGATTGCGATCCGCTACACTCGTACTGGGTCCAAGTATAGAATGAAGGTCACAGACCTTAGCTTAGCTTCCTCTTAGCGAAAGAGCTACGGCAGCCCCGCTGTATAGGTCATCCAGGATGGCACGATGTTGTTGGGCCTGAAGGTGTGCACGCAATTAGAAAAAGAGGGCAATTTCCGGTTCTGAGAGTCAAATCCGGCCATAATGGCATCTCTCATCTCGGATGAGCGACTCAAATTTGTTTTGGCCCGTTCAAATTGAGCGAGCGTTAAAAAACACGGGCATTTATGTATATGTCACATAATATAGCTTTCTCTGTTGCTTTACATGCGGCTAAGAGCCCACATTTACCGCGGACTCTGAGCCTCATCACCTTCATAAGTACTGATACTTTGGTACTTACTATCGAATCCCAGTAAAAAAACAGAAGTCGTCCAAATTTCGCTATTGTGTTTTTTGCACATTTGCACGGAAGTGTATATTGTTTGCATGTGATAGAACAACACATACTCCGTTACGCTCATTATGCGTTGGCATATACACATATGGTGATGCCTCTGATCCTTTCACATCGTGGTCGCAAATCTGTGAGGAGATGCTTGCCACAAAACTTCGTCAGCTTTCGCGCTTCCGGGTCTGCAGTCTGTAAGAAATGAGAGCGCGATCTCACGAATTGTGCGTGCTGACGGTATCTTTGGTGATAAGTTATCCCAAGTGTAGATTCAGCCCTACGCCCAGCTCTTTTAGGTGCAGACTTGCAGACTACGACGGTATTGGTGGCGATACAATCCACAAACAGCCCACTCTATGTATTGCCTGCCTGGTAAAATAATATGTTTATTACGCAACATTTATAATGTGTGGAATTATATCGATTCAAGGAATTAATCGTTTTATAATATAATTGCTGACATCAATATCTCAATGTATTAGAATTTGCCCATTATACTCAAACGATCTAAAACAATTTTGTATGCGTGAAGCTGATATGCCACCACTGACACCACTAACAGTGAGCCGATCAAGCGATCACTTGCGAATTATATGACTGCAACAACCCCTGAATGAAACAAATAGTCGTGTACTTTTGATAAGGCGGTTCTAAAATTATTATCGGTGCCCTTATCGTGTCAACAAAATCGCTACGATAGATTGAAACCTACTCTCAATAATAAATAAAGTAAGTGTAGTTGAAATTGAAAAATAGACGCATCCCGGCGTCAACCCAAACCGTGGGCGCCGAAACTCTTCCATCCATACGGCGATTATATAACATGCGTGCATTTCGACGCGCACTTTGCTACCAATTGTTGACGCCTACGATGCAGACGATCAGTCTGTCGCAACATCGCCATAGCCCACGAAGCGGAAAAACGGCTATCAGCATTATATATCAACAAGATTCTTCCTACCTCGTACACTCATTGCGAGGAGCTCCGAATAAAGCAATCAAGCCACTCTTATATTGTCTGTCGTGACAAGAGGGGGAATTTTGGGCATGATGCACAGTTGAAAAGATGTGTGGCGGCTTCGATTGTCGATCTACAAATATAGACTCAGTCGCTATCGCTCGACACCTTCGACGACCTCATTCAACTATAGTATTTTTGCGTATACAAGGAGCAGAAAGATCTTCCCGAAACATAGATGGCGTGATGGATCGAGATTTCATCTTTACGGTTGAGTATGTTTTTGACAGTGTTAGTCTTGATTTGGGAACTCGCATTTGTTGGGGCTGATCATTCGATTTGTGAAATAATAGCGACTTAATGAAAAGTGTGCGTGTACGCACCCTGCGATTGAACCAACTTGATCAAAACCACTTCTATAATATTCAGGAGCATTTGACTTTGATCATCAGATATCATTTTCCATAAAGCCATATGCTTTGCAAGCATTACATAATACTGCAGCGGCGCTCGTCCTCTTCTCCAACAAATCGTTCGATGTCTTCATCTGTAATTTTGCCGGGTTTTAAATTTTTTGGAAATAAATCCTTTATCAAAACGTCATCCATATCTGAACGAAGGTAGAAAAGCAAGTAAGCAGACGGACTGACGACCTGCCTGTCCTCTACAACTCGAACACGCTCGTCGTCGTAATAGTACCATTGATTATCAACGAAATTTTTCGCGTAGGCTGTGTAGTGCCCACCACCTAGTGCACCTTGGTGGTTAACGACACCATACAAATTGTACTTGGTTTCGAGGCATCGCGACTGATCTAAATTTGAATTTGTGTACCCACGACGCACGCGATTACGCACCGCGGCTGCCTCGGCTGCGGCCGCACTCTCGCTATCGGTAAGAGTTGCAGAAGAAATCTCAGCGTCGGTAGCCATACAGCTTGCGTCCTTTGTATCCTCTGACAATCCCCCTGTATCGGCATCGACGAATTTTGTTGGCGATTCGCTATCCGCTAGTTTCTCTTCTAATTTTCCTTCATCTGACTTGGCCATTTCCTCGTCGTGCGTACCAAGGCTACTCTCTGTTGCCACATTTGGAGCAATGTGCGTGGTAGATACGTTACTGACAGTGCTTTCACTACGAGATCGAAGCTTAAACAGCAATCGGGCGGGGGCCGTCACTCTACTTGTTGAACTTTTTCGCCTCTTCATTGGATACTTTTCTGGAGCTTCAACATGAGGAGCAACGCAACATGAAAGGTCCAAGTCATAAATGGGAAATTCCACCAGCGATGCCAACTTCCGACGGTATGTCTGTGTGTATTGGAAACGCTTCAGATGCACCACCATTACTGGAGGTAGACGCCAGATTTCAAGCTTTTTTGTCATTTCTTGGTGCAGTCTACAACTGGAGCAGTAGCCTTCGCTAATTTTTTCTTCGCTTGTAAAAGCGTCTAAGCAGTGTTTTAGTGGCACAGGGCCCTTCTCGATTGCCTCGTTTCGGGCGACGCTATCATGGTTTTCAACGTGCTTCATCTTATCCATCGTCTCGCGGTCCTGAAAAACTCTAAGATCCCAGTCAATCGCAATCGCCTCTTCTTCTAAAATGTCCAGACGCTCCGATGTACACGGAATTGTGAAGCCGAAACTGCGCGTAAGCCATGATGAACGTGAATCGGTCAATCCCTTGTTTTCAACGCGACGTAGCAAAAAGCCGCACCTCGAATTGATTGGCACAGATGCATCGTCTAGTCCCGCAAAAACGCTGTCGATGTGATTAGCGATAAGGTGGTCGCTATTTTGTGTTTCGTCTCTTTCCCACTCAATAGGGGGCGCGGCCTTCGGACCTACATAGCTTTTTACGCGTTCCCAAACCAGCTGGTACAGCTGAAGACCACTTGACAAATCGGGGCAAAGTCGCACAAGATTTGGTGAGCCAAAGGGCACGGGCCTGAATGGATTTTTGAAATACACGGCCGAGTAGCTTAGCTTACGCGAAAGCAATGGAATGTACAACAGCCGCGCTTGGCGTGGACGCAATCGATTCAGCGGCACCTTCATTTCATCTTCTGTGCGACGAAGGCGTACAAGGACAAGAGATGGATCTTCCGAGCCTGCGTAAAGTTGGGGTGGTTCCAATACCACAGCCGGAAAATATTCCTGCGATTGTGCTCGCATACGAACATCAACGAGCATTCCTTTGGTCAGATTCTTGTAGAAATCTGAGTAATCAGGTTCGTCTTGTCGTAAAGCACCCACTCCAACCGCCTGAACGAACGATGGACGACGGTGCTGAATGGCCTCAATCGTCTCCATGTCAAGCGGTTCTAACTGGAAAGCGATAAGTCGATCAACACTGCGAATCTGACCAATCCGGCGATTGTCAGCCTTGAAGCCCAAGATCATTGATCCACTGAACTCGCATAATTTAAAATCGTTTTCGGTTACGTTAGGTAGGTCGAACTCATTGTGGCACATATTCATAAGCTCGTGCTTTAGATCGAAAATCGTCGCTGAAATACTCAATCGCACGGAAACCTTCACTGGAGTGACACCTTTGGCTAACACCAACTGTACGGTTACCGTGTTGTGCTGTGGTTCCGGTAGCGGTACCTGGAGAAATGTGAAGGGCTCAAATCGTGCTGACTTAAAGTTGCACACACTGCATGTCAACAGCGACTTGTACTGGCCGGTAAACAGCGCAACAATGACTGATACCTCTCGCCTCAGATGATTACACCACCATTCATCGGCGAGGTCGCCATCATAGCGCCCGTCGCTGTCTGGTTGTTCAATGTAGGGTTTGTCGTGGATTCGATTAAGATCCTCACTTAATCCACTGAGCAAAAACGCGAGAAGCTCCTGCGCGTCTTGCTGATCGTTGCCACGAAAAGCTTCATTGAATTTGCCGATTGATTTCTTAAAATTTCGCGGGGATATTGACTTTTGCTTTACACACCACATGTCTTCTGCGAGCTTTCCATATACCTCGGCCAGCTTACCTTGTAGCCCCAGTGTACTTGTGCGATTGATGTCCTCCATATACATTCCTGTCAAGAAGTACTCGGCCAGCAGCTTTGTATTGGTAAGACACTGCAACGCAGAGTTCATGTAACAGGTGTTGCCGAGATTGGCAAGCCCAACAGAACCTCCCGATCGCATTCGACGGGGGAGAGCGAGCTCCTGCTTTCGACGACTTTCTTCTTCAGACGGCACAGATGATGAATCATCTCCCATAACGTCGTCCTCCCCGTCCTCTTCAGCGTTTGTATTGGTTTTCATGGCCTTCGACTTCTTCAAAACAGTTTTTTTCGTATCAGCTTCCCAAATGTCTAGCATCGGTTCACCGTTATCGGCGATAACAACCCGCCGCTGAATTTCTGGTCCACCACCGTACCACAATTTGAGCGCCATCCACAATTGCTCGCAAATGATGACATAGTGACGCCCGTACTTTATGTCATCGGTTGTTTTTAGAATACGATCGCGACGGTCACTTGTGAGCAGCGGATAGTTGTTGATGCACTTTGGGCGTATAATCTCCCCCTTAAGGTTTTTCATGTAGTTATCCTTGTGGGAGGTGCTACCACCAGTAACCTGCATCTTTGATGTATTAGAAGTTGACGTAGAAGTGGAGACCGTATTTGTGTCCGTAGCCGAAGGCGTCAAAGCCAGAGATTCCTTCACACGAATCTTGATGTATCTGCACCAATGTATATACCACTTACGTTCAAGCAAATACCACCGATCATCTTCGACTAAAGTAGTAGGATCATATGGGGTATAGCACCCTGTCGCGACCAACAATTCTTCCTCCTTAGTCGCCGGAACAAGACCAAGATCGATAAATGTCACCTCGCGCATGATTCGCAGCGTAGATATCTCATATTTTTGCTTAGTCGCCCATGCTGTAAATTCTTCGAGCGTCAGCGCTAACGCCTTTGTTGGTGCCAAGGAAGAACTTGCTTCCCTAATGCTCCTTCTCTGTCCAAAGGTTTTCATCACACCATCAACAAAAATGCCCAGCTCTGACCCCGAAACTGAAGGTGTTCTAGGACCCATGCTCTCAAGCAAAGATGAAGACGATGAACTCTTCGTAGCATTAATTGCTGGGTATTTTTTATCAATGATAGCCGTGATTTCGCTTTCCAGGTCTGGATTCTGTGTAATATCCAATCTGAACATACCATAAATATCCTCACGCGTCATGTACAAGCCATCATCAACGCTCGCAAAAAGCTTAAAGGCAAACTGAGCTTTCTCATTAGCGGTGCCCCTGCAAGCAATTGACAATGAGCTAACAAAGCTAAACACGTCTATTTCTGAGCCATTGGCACGTGAGCCAAAGCTAGAAAACACTCGATGAAATCGATCTTCAGACATTTCCAACGGAAAGTCGCTGGTGAGAGCGTCCACATCAACTGCATCGCCGCCACCAGAAGCACGGTAGTTATTAAAAGCATCTTGTAGAATTGCTACCTCCTTAGCAGTAAAATGTGTCTCATTAGCCAAAATTTTCTGCTGGACCGCAGGATTAAACTCTTCCTGTGACTCCAGCAACTGCGGATCTGCTGTCTCGCACAAGATCTCGGCGAATGGGGCCATCCAGTCCACGAGGGTGTGATATGCATTGAGCTCCGGCACAATCTTGATAAAATCATCGCAGCTCATGCGTACCCGACCTTGGTCAAAACCTTCACTTAGCAAACGACGATACTCCGGACGATCCAAAATGTGTCTCCCATGCAGTGAGACCAAAAAGTTGCTAAGCCCGGTACTTTGCACTTTTCCGGAATGGTCTAGATCGCACATGTTAAAAATGAACTGAAGCCGATCGTCCATTGTACCACAATTTAAAATTGCCACTGCACGCAAAAACTCATCCATGTTAATGTCCGAACCCTGCCGGTCGGACACCGCTTTCATAAAACGCATCGCAAAACTCGAGGGCATGTCCGGAAATACACCGAGAATATCCCTTCGGAAAGATGCACGACTAATACAAATTTGCGATCCAGCCGTGTGCATAATAACGCTATGGCGATTTCCATGCTCATCAGTAGTGCTGCCCTTCGAAAGCTCACCACCGGCTACCTTCACTTCCGTTCCAGGTGAAGTGGGAGGTCGCCCACTAGGCGCACCAGAGTTAGAAAGAATCGAGCTGCTCCCAGAGCCGCGCGAGTTTTCCATATCAACTTTAGATGTACTGCCGTGGTATAAATATTTGGAGGAGCAAAGGCGCTTAAATGCTGCCGAAAAATCCTCCAAGCGATCGTAAGGCAGCATGTTTTTCATTCTTTCCGACTCCAGTTCTTTCTTATGTCGCTGAAGCTTACGTTCGTATGATTCCATGTGCGCATAAACTTCCAAAAAGTTAAACAAAGGTACGCGAATCAGCGGCCGGACATCGAGCACCTCGTTAATATACTTTTCCAGCTCGCTGCGGCGCTGCTCCACAACGCTTTGATGACGATTGCGAAACAAGTGACGCTTAGGAAAATACAGCTGCTTCACAGGCGAACTAGTTCTTTTGAGGCGTTCATGAAGTTCTCGAAAGTCTGAGTAACGCTTACGAATAATCCATTGTAGTCCTCCCTGTAGTCTCACCTCAACTGAAAAGACAGTGTGAATCGTTTTGTCAAACTCCGCCTCGGTGACGCCATCTGTAGGAAGCGATACACTTTCGATCTCAAAAGACGGAGCGGAACCGGAAGACTGGCTAGCATATGCCGATTCAGCCGCTAATCTCTTCTCTGTGTGTAAGCCAATAAGTTCACTAGATGTGTGAGACCGCTCTAGCGTCGGGGCAGCGCGTGTGCGATCCATCTTTTGTAGTTGAGATACGGTATCCTTGCCCTCGCCAAGGTCTTGTTGCTCAATCGTAACGCCGGGTACATTACTAGTCTCGTGGTCGTTAGATGACGTAGTCGACGACGGAGATGATGATATTGCCGCGTCTAGTGGTGTGACAGCGTTTGGAGCGGACGTGGAGACTGTAGCATCCATGTTAGTACCACACAGACTGAGCTCAGAGACCGAGGAAAGGGAGACAATATCTTCTTCATCAACAATGGACGCTACGCGTGCGCTATTTACGCCATCATCACTATAGCTGTTTGCGTCCATGGCATTGTCTCTGTGCAGCGCCATATCGTACGCGGGTAAGCTTGAGCTCTTGCGCAGCAACGGCGTCGTAGGCGGAGGAACTGATGACCTTGTGGTCAGTTCCTTCATAAAAAGACTAAAGCCTTCAAGTGCGCGTTCCCAAATGCTTAAAGTGATGGTCCGGCTAGTTCAAGCTTGAGGGAACACACCGGTGCGGTCTCTTTTAGTGTGTGCTTTTGCGAATGCTACTGTTCGGTTTTCCCTCCCCTTGACAAAAAGTGCAGTCAAAGTTTTGTGAAGTACCAGCATTAGACACAATAAGGAAAAGGCGCTGGTAGTAACAATTGTCAACAGCACGAGATGTTGACGTATGTGTAAGTTTTT
This sequence comes from Plasmopara halstedii, assembly GCF_900000015.1. Taxonomy (NCBI): domain Eukaryota; phylum Oomycota; class Peronosporomycetes; order Peronosporales; family Peronosporaceae; genus Plasmopara; species Plasmopara halstedii. Next base: position 361,227 of record NW_020187732.1, on the reverse strand, counting down.
TTAACATTTATTACCCTGTCAACAGCTCAGCAATAAGATGCTACAATACTTATTGCAATACCATTCTCTGATTATAAGTTTTTAGATGTAAAGTCAGTCGTTAGGCACACGATCTCGCGTACCACAAATTACAGCACAATAATAAAATTTATCAAAATAAATAAATAACGTGTGATCGCCCGCAACGTCAAAATGTAGCAACTCGCTCCATGGTATGACGCGGTAGATTGTTTATCCAAAAAAAAAAATGAACATCGCTGAAGGTCAAAATAGCGACCAAAGCAGCAAAAAAACAATCAAATTGTGCTCCCTTTTAAAATGGAAAATCTCGTCACGTAATATTTAGAGCTATGTTACAAAATAGATTCGTATCTTTCTCAAGTACTATTTTGTAGTGAAAAATATATTCGTCCTCACGATGATGACACTGTTTTTTTCTAATTAAACATGAGACAAAATGTCGATATTATCAAACTCGCACATACGGCAGGCTGGTACGCTGGCGTTTAGCGTTACATTGGTCGGCTCATGCCCGCAATAAGAAAAAAAATCGATGAGATTGAACAAGGTGTAATTTCATTTTTTAAATTTCTCATAATGCTTTAGTCAAGAAGATTTAAAGTGCCCTATTTATCGTTATATTTGCAGTGAGATATGAGCTTTATTACAATGTTGCGCTGTAGAACTTTCAGCCTCACCCTGCTAAAACAAAAATTCCAATATTCGTGCTTGTTGCTACCTTACGTCCACCTCAGACTGTTTACGAAAATTGACTGAACAAGTTCAATACGTGCTGCTGCCCGCACCACCGGTTTTCGACACTAAGCATCACAACTCATCGTCACTATCCATGTCAAAACTTGAAAGCTCCAGCAGCCGCTTGGCACGCTGGAGCAGATGGGTGTAATCATCCTCGATGATTTCATCTTCTTCATCCTCGTCGCTCGAGTCATCAAATTGGATCCCTAGCCTCTTTTCAAGCTCGGCAATTGGCCTTTGGAGTGTGTCCTTCACAGACGAATCTGCAGAATGATCGCTGTCACAATCAATGTCTTTCTGTAGCTCAGCAGTAGATGGAATGATGCCCTGATTAGTCGCAGAGAGGGAAGGCTCAACATTATCAACAGGTCCTTGATCCTCACAATGCGATCGACCAACACTTCGAAAGGTAGATAAATCTTCGCCTTTCGTTTCATTGTGATCCCGAGTTGCTAGCGGTAAATCATAATCACTTTTACCTTGCATCAGCAAGACATGTGAAGACGTAGACAAGTCTTTACCAGGTTCTCGCAATAACTTAGGCCCAGCCTCGCGTTTTGCCGACAGCTCTTGTGTAGGTTTTAATGCCGATATATCATTGAAGTTCGGTGGTATCACATCTCTTGCTGCTTGAGACTTTCGGGCCTCTTCATCGTGTACGCTTTTGCTTGAAGAATTTTGCACGGATAGAGGCGAGAAAATGCCATCATTTGCAGCTTGTGGAGTCGTGTGGGCGCTTTGGGGTGAAACTGGCTGCCATGCATTACGGTCTTTACTTTGTACTTCTTGCATCTGAAAATTGTCCTTCGAGTGCTTCAATCGATCCCGATCGTCAAAAGGTGTCTCCACACCAACAAGTTTTTCCATCACATGGCTCTCGACACTATTAATTTCGCTTTGACTACTGCTCATGCTGCTGCTCACATTTCCTAACGCCTTCTCCAGTAAACTCATTTCAGCCATCGTTCTCCGCATGGAAGCACTTGCAAAACTCATGCTACTGTCACTACTAGGTGGTCTGTGCGATAGTTGCTGAATGACACAATCGGAGAATGCGTCGTCTGGAGTACGCGGACGGCTTTCGCTTTTCTCGATTGGAATGACACCACTAGTAGGGACATTCCATTGCCGTGAAGGTCGACTACTTTCTGAATCGAGATTACCATCACGAGAACGGATAGCAATTCTTAGATTTTGTTGCCCGCCGTCGGTTTTTTCACAACTAAGACTTTGGTTTGAGTGATGTGAAGAGTCTTCATCCTGTTCTTTCTGTGCATGAGCTGTTATCCCACTGGTCTGCTTGCGCGTGGAATCGTGATCAGTTGTCTGAGGGCTAATGTCATGAATATATTCGCTTTTATCTTGGTGCCTCTGTTCGCGAGCGCATCGCGCAGTTTCCAATTTCAGCAGTGCTTTATCTTTAAGAGTCTGCTGTTCCAAAAGTTTATTTTCTAATTCTTGACGAAGGCGCTTCTCTGAGCTTAAAAGTGTGAGCTCTTCGCGCCGACGTAACTCAGTTCTCGCTCTAAGCGACTGTTTTTCATCTTCTCTCTTCCAACTTTCAAGCCTGAACAGATATTCTAGCTCTTGTTGTTTCGTCCGGCTTTCAAATTCAGCACGAAGCTTCGACATTCGTTCTTCCATTTCGCGCTGCTTGTGGATATTTCGAACCCGATCGTACGTCTCAGACTCAACCCGAAGTAACGCTTCTTCCTGCTGACGAGACGACAGCTCAAATTCTATCCGTTCCTTTTGCATCGCAAGTGTGCTTTCCAGGCGTTGATACTCCGTCTGAAACAGTTTTGTGGTTTCCTTCAAAGTCTCATTCGCAGAGGTCTCCAGAGTGCTTAGATGTTGAAGCCTCCGTTGTCGAGTCTCGTAGTCAAGTGTCTTGAGGTGAAGTATTCGCTCTTTTTCAGCAGCAACTGCTTCCATTCGTCGCTGTTCTTCGGCTTTGAGAATTGCTTCCCGTTCCTTCATCCAATTTTCATGCTCCTTTTGAAGTTTTTCCGATTCCTTTTTAATTTGTTCGAGTAAATCTTGTTTACGAGCCAGCTCTGCTTCTTCCAAAGCGATTCGATTGCGTTCCTGTAGAGCAAAACGAGTTATCTGAGCACTAATCAATTTCCAGCGAGGCATTTTAACGTACGCTGATTTGAAAGTCTACTACAAATTGTGGGTAGTGTGCAAAAGCGGGATATTGTCCTCTTGACAATGGCCAAAACGATCTGTGACCGGAAGTCGAATGATCTGTAGCTGTAGGGTCGTTAATTGCCGTATATACGCTTAGATCTAGTTTCTCACGCAAATTAATCACCAGTTGAACAAATTTTTGAATGTCAATCGCGTTTTGTTGATGAAAAAACTGTTCGATTGACAAGCGATTGCAAGCAGCTAAGAGAGCTGTTCGGTAGTACGACAGATACGCCAATACAGCTACATAAATCAGTTGAGGCGCATCTGAGTATGCAAAAAGATAATCCCACAAACACATCCACTCTTCCTCGCTGAGAACTTCAGTAAAAATCGTCTTGAGCAAGCTCCAAGCGTACACCTCGGATGTAATTTGATAGCGTGTGAAATGATCATGTAGCTGACCATCCCTTCGAGCAAGTTCACTTTCGATTGCCCTCATAGCAAGCAAAGGCGGGCATGGAAGGTTGATGAGATAATCACCGCACCAATGGAGCAGGACACAAATACTTGCTTCGAAAGCTGCTAGATCATTTTCTTTGAAGATCTTGACGAATGGATACACCATCGCAGGCAAATAGCTGACTTCCCCAAAAGCTGGACACCAGTAAACAATTGCCGACAGAATGCGATGGAGGCGGCGATAGATGCGACTGTTTTGTAATGGGTAGCGCTCCTTTAGCCGTACAAAAGTAGGATGTTTGCCTTTTGCAACTAAAGATCGAAATGCTTCTTCATTTTTGGGCAGGCGAAGAAGAAAACGCCAAATGAGGGCGCGGTATTTCTTGGGAAACTTTCCATTTACCTTCAAGCTACTAACGAGGCGCTTGCGGTTCACCTCGATTTCTTTATCTGACAGTTGAGCGGGAGACTGAGTCAAAGGGCTTGGTCGCCTTGTTTCCACATTGCCCCTTAAGTTTGCATTTTTGAATTCTTGCGATTTTCCAGACGTCATACCATACGAATCTTTGATTGCCTGATCACGTGCTCGTTCGGTATTTGCTAATCGTAAACGTGTTATTTTAGTTTGACCCAATGTAGTTCCATTTCGTGTATGCTCTAAGGCACGATTGGTACGTCTTGATTGTTTTAAACCAAACAAACTGTCAATAAGCTTTGAAGGAACTGGGCGGCTAAAGTCTGGTGCCACTTGGTTGGTGTCAGACGGGTCAAGTTCTGATAATGTTGGATCGTGCAGCCCGAATCGGGTGCGTAATTGGGCATATTCGCCTTCCTCAGTCAAACCTTCTTTCATTCGTCGTTCGTAGGCACGAGCTGTAGTCTCTCTCGTAATTGCCATATCGTACAAAAGAAGAAAGCCATCGCTAGGCGCAAGAGAATCAACGTTACAAACTAGGAAGGGTCTTCGCCAACAAAATTCGACAATGTACCTTGTAGTAGTAGCAAGATAACGGCCATGACACTCAATATCAAAAGCAACGATTTTTCGGCCACAATTAGAGATCTCTAATTTAATCTGCGGATTTCTTGCAGCAATATCAAGAAAAAAAATTTCTCCATCATCTGCTAAGATGCTGACCATAGTATTGTGTCCTGGTAGAAATGCGTGCTATATAGCACACAAACCTTCATATATCAAACAATTTTGAAAGCAATACCCAGCCAGCTATTCTGTTGTACTTACAGTGACAACCTGTTGAATGGGGGCTGGAAGCTCAATTATCCGAATAATTGTCTGTGATTCAAATTCCCAAACATAGATACACGGAGCTCGACCACTACAACACATTTACAAGTTAAAATTAGCAAAATTTCTAGCCTGAAATGAAAGAGTGTATTTACCTGGCCACTAGCACTTGGTGGTCATCTGAGACCGCGATCTTTTGAAGTCCTGGTGACTTTTCTGCCTCAGGAAGTGAAAAACGATATTTGAGTGCTAGCGACTCAAGTTCCCACATCATAATCGTATCATCTTGGAAGCAGACAGCCACAAGATCTCCTTTTGACACAAACAAGGCCTCCTCCACACCAGGTCCTGCATTGAGAACTCGATACTTCGACCAGTCCTTCGTTTCCCACAAAATTACCGCATCTTGTGACGCGGTAAGTGCTAGCTGTCCAGATTCTTGAAAGGAAATACGCTTAGCTGGGAATCGGTGGCCTTTAAGCGTGCTAATAAGTGTCTGTGATTGCACGTCAATGCAGCGCACAGTCTCGTCCTCGCAAGTAAGGAGTAGCTCCGATTTGCGCTTTGGGCTAAAGCAACAGCTGATAATAGGTACACCTAGGTGCTGCACAAGTGAGTAGCGATTGGCTGTTACGAAGAAGACAAATATGCGGCCGCGCTCATCAGTGGCTGCCAACAACTCGCCCGATGCATTGAAGGCCACAGCACGAAATGTCGTCGCTCGTTTGTCGTATGAGCTTAATGGAAGATTCTTTACGCGGGAGAGTAGACCTTTGCTACTGACTAAGGGACGGCGCGGCCAGATCACGCCATCCTGAGTAGCGCGCAGCGCTAGCGTCTGCACCATGTCCAAGACGTTAAATAATTTTTGAGCTAGTTCATTTCAGCAGATAGGAACCAAAAATTCACATTTTTGCTTATAAGAAAAATCAATCATGTCTTTCGAGAAGTGTAATTTTTTCGTCAGAAATGCTATAACCGTCACGACACAAGATGAAACTTGACACTTTCCACCTCACGACAAAAAGCTACGTGCCACGATGTATGTTCTCGTAAGGTCAAACGATATCTGCTCGGCGCTAAGCTATTCGTAATTTATTCGAATCATGCGTCATTTATTATACACAGCGATATTGTCACCTCTTCTGACTTCAATACAATGACACATTCATGCTAAATTTCATCAGCTCGAAGCAAATAAATCACAAACTATGACCACAGAGACATGAATGGCCTCTTTGGATCTAAGATTTCAAGACAGGGGCGCACAAAAGGCTGAATTTAGCAGCGTTGAAGGTTTTACCCCAACACCACATACCATTTTTTTCAAAATTGGTATGGGTCATGCCATATCAGTATAATTATTTTTTTAAAATCCTTTGAGATAGTGGCACTGGCCAATCAACCATGACTTTACTTTTTGCTGGATCTGCCCGGGCATGCGCTCTGCGCGACTATGGACGAAATATCACCTAAAGTATATGCATGGTGCAACCTAATCAGCTGCGTAATGAGAATGCTAGATGTTGTCGTGGCATTAGACAGGATATGGGGTATATTCAGTCACAGGGGATTCATTCAGTCCTCATGCAAAAAATGGTAGTATCCCATGTTTACTTTGAGAACGCCTTTTTAAGCACACCACCATGCTCTTACGCGAAACATCGTTTCTATCAACTCGCATTCGCACCAATGTAGCGACTGCATCTAATTTATTATAAACATGCACAATCTGCCACTACAATTAGCCTTTCTGACACAAAAATGGTGCTGGAGGAAAGATTTGTTGACGTCGCACAGTTTTTAGGTTTGGTTTCGGAATTTATACCATGGCAATAAAACCAGTCTGACAGACAACGTTTGGAGTAAGTCTTCTGTCTCCACGTCGCGGTGTTGCTTCGACAAAGAATAACAAAGAATTCGCGTGATTTTTGACAATAGTGAGCCATTCCAAGACGCTCAGCGCTCTCTGAAAAATCACAACGACAAATGCATTTATGATTATAAACGAGCGCGGCATCCTTTCTACTAATTTTCAGAGAGATGACTCAGTTTTCATCGCCTATCAATTTGCTTTATCCCTTTAAGTATCTCGTATGCTTTTCTTAAGCTTCTATGTTGAGACGAATTATAACACCAGTCAATCTTTGAGGAAGGAATGTGATAGATTACCAGAAAATTGCAAAGCGTTGATGCTGTGCATGTCAGCTATTATTGTCGACCTAGCTGTGATTTTACCGCATGGCCTGAAGGAATCAACATGTATCATGGTAGGACCAGGTCAAACAATCGCAACTCAGTCGTCTGAATCTACATAAGATTGTCCTGAAATCACAGCTCCAGCTGTCATCGCCTTCTAAACTTTGCTCAACTCGTAGCAACAGCTATTCAATTTATTGCAGACCATTTCATGCCTGCATCAAAGCTGCCGCAGCTTTGTGCCAATGTCAGACGCACTTTTTGCTTTGAAGAAATGGGCTTGCGACTCATCACCAATACGACATTAGAAAGAAGGGCGTGTAGCCTATAATCTGAGGGTTACAGTCAGTCCATGGTATGTGGCGATCCATTAGGCCATATATAGGATACTGTCGAGTTCTTGATCAAGTTCTAGAACCAAACTGCACTCCGAGCAAAAAGCCTATGTGTTTTTTCGGGGAGATTAAAAAATAAATGTTTTGATAACATGAATCTATGAAAAAGAGACATTCACAACATGGGCGTAGTAATATTTTCGCTGACGGATGTTACAACGGGGCACAATGCCAAACTAAGAGTACCGTATTTGATCGATTATTGAGTACATCCACCAGAAAGTCGGAAAGTCGCTTTACCTTGGTGACGGATATCAGCAATACATATGGCTTACATGCAGGTGCGGCTTCGATCAAAGCCTTCCATGCCCGCCTTCTTCATCCGAGAACGAGCTACAAATGTTTGGAGCACAATTGTCGTCTATTTGCAGTACGGAAGATGGAGGCTTATGAGCGCGCCAGAGACGATGGACCTCGGCTAAGCTGTGTTGCAAGTGAAACATCTGCGGTTTATTTCAAACATTTACCCCCATTTACCTCCATCTATCACAGAAATGATACAAAGGGTCGATCCCCTTGCGTGGCAACGTCGAGCCACACTAGGCGCAAAGCTACTTGTTTGAGTACGATGTTTAGGTTTTACTTTTGAACCAGCGACATTGGATAAGAAGTGTGACTGACAGCCCACAACTTCTGGTTGTCAAAATTAATTTGATTATGAAGAAATCTTAACAGATTTGGAAGCGTCGTGCGCTAACGTGCGCCGTGTGACTTAAAAAAATAAAAAACACTCGGGGGAATTGAAGATGCAAAGTACGTGTTCAAAAGAGAGTCTTGTTACACTTACAGAATTAAGAATTTTTTTTATTATGCTCACATCATTTTGATCTACTTAGACCTGAACTTTAGATTAATTTCTATCCTAGATATGTTGCGATTGAAACATCATGAGACTTATATCTCTTGATATCAAACACATTGAGCGTCCGATTGTACTCAGACGTTGTTGTCTGTTAGTCATCTTTACACGAAAGCAGAAGCCGTATCGAGGTCACACGTACCTTGTATGATTATGCGGTTCGCATAAGATTGTGCGACCATACATAGGTGTGTATTACACAAGTTGGTGTAATCACATAGTGGTGTGGCTACATCGTAACAAGAAGCCACCACGTGGCAGGATTGTCAGTAGTAATTCATATTACTCTATTAATTAGATGTCACTATATTGATTAGGAAAACTACGGATTTGGATATTGGCGGCTCTGCCGCAACTTAAACAATTATATACAATATATGTTTTGAAAAGGAGTGTTCGTTTGCCTTGGTTAATGCTTCCGGATTGTTTTGAACAGAAGTGCTCGTTTGCCTTGGTTAAGGCTTCCGATTTGCCTACTTCTTGGAAAGAATGTAAGGTCGGTGACCTTAGCTTAGCTTCCTCCAAGCAAATAACTGAGCAGCCCCGCTGCACTTGGTAGCACTTGTAGTCAACCTACGCCCGAGTTGTTACAACTGATCATCTCTGAGGCTGGAGGAATACAATTATCCGCCCAGGTCATGCAAAACGGATGGCCCTGATGGGCCCTGAGGGCGTGGGACACCTCGTTGCGCAAAAGGACCGAGGCCATAAGCGCGCGCATAAAGGCGTTTTCATGTAATGAAAATACTCTGTTAGAGCACTAACAGCAGAAGCAGTCAGCGTCGACTGCGTCTATGGCGCCACCGTCGACGACGGATGATTCCTTCCAACCCAGGCCGCTCATGGTGAGTACTAAGACCTTCGAGGGTAAGGATGGAGAGGATCTCCTGCTCTGGATTAGAATGGCCGAGATGGCTATGGCATTCGCCATGCTTCAAAACGAGCAATATCGCGTGGCGCTAGCTATCTCCAAACTCAAGAGCCAAACGCGAGAATGGGCTTTAACGTGCGGCGCTTCGGTTGAAGCTGCATTCCATTTCTGAAAGAAGCAGAGGCGTCAGCTTCTGCGAGTGTTTTTGCCGCCTAAGCAGGCATGTCACGTGCGATCGCGTTTCTTTGCTGCCTGGCAGAGCAATAAAGAGTTGGTGGACTTTGTCAAAGCGTTGAGAACTCGCGATGGTAGCAGATCCTCTCTCCGAGGCGGTCGCAGTGGCTGCCTTTATGAAGGACGTCCGCACTGGCGTGGCCAGAATGGAAGTCTTTCGTGTACATCCGTCTTCTTCTGGAAAAGCGATGAGAGCTCGTCGAGCGGGCCTGAGCCAATGGATCTCCGCTATACTGAGAAGGAGGCGGGAGAGCTTTGATCTGAGCAGCGTGTAAACACCTCACGGTGTCTTGTTCGTGAAGACACCCGTCACCTTCGGACGGGTCAATCCTTGCGCAAGGCGCTTGAAAGATCGTCGAATTGACGTATCGCTTCCAACCAGTCTGGTTTGACGCGGGGAAGTGGCAGACTTGAAGGTTATTCTTCAGCCTTAGCCAAAGGGTATACTATACTACCAGCAAATACCACTAGGCATGAAACTGCCATTTTAGTAAATTTTGTCAGCTTAAAGCGACAAAGAATAAAAGCTACTTGACAAGACGTATAATCCTGTTACGCTCAAAGTTCAATTGCTTCACTCTATGTCATTAGTAATTTACACAATGCATGCATCGCTGCGTGCAGCGACGCCGTTACCACATCATTCGCGGTAATTGACAAAATGGTAATCCTTCATTGACAAGTATACCCTAAAATTAAGGTGTTAGCCAAATCGCCATAATACGCGGCGGACGGCATTTTGCGTCTCGCTGACTACGAGCTGCGGTGTGCCACGATGATGACGTCTCGCATCACATAGGTAATAGGTAAAACATATGAGTCCGATGCAAGTATGTTGTAGGATTGAAAAGTTTGAACACCAAGGAGTCTTAAATCTCGTATATGCTTTATCGAAGCGTTTGGCTGCACATTTGAGGAAATGCCGCGACCTTGACTGCTTACCCTTCTTACACCAGGCAACAAAGTAATGAGAGTCTTGGCGTTGGTCAAATGTTCATTTTTCGGGTGCGCAAATAAATTGCGCGATCGGATGTTTTAAATTGAGACGCTTTAAGCGGCTCAGAACTGGATCGTTATTCTAAAGCAAAATGTGGTTCGGATACGGAGAATATATATGAAGTTTCTTCGTCTGCAACAGAGCGCTTCGCAACTTTTTGGCTCGTGAGAGAGGTTGTGGGTTTTCAGTTAGCTCACGTTGAGTATAGTATATCGTCACAATTCTTTTGGGATGTTGAAATTTGTAACTGATTCCCTCTCTGACTCCAACAGTGAAAGGTCTAATATGGCGAGAAAGCAACTCAGATGAGGAGATTGCAAGCTCGGCACGGGTCAGTAAGTAGTAGCGTTTGCAATGCCTTTTACACATTACGGCGTTTTGTCTGCCTCTAGCATCTGCGTGCTGCTTTTACGCACCCAGAGTTTTAGCCATAGCATCGCTCGCTCGGTACTGCGTTGTTTGATATGAACGCGAGGTGTCGGAGAATTATGCTCAAGCACCTCGCTCTCTCGAGCAAGCTCAGAGGATATCCTCTGTCTCGTGATCAACCCGTTTGTTTGACATCTGTCAAGGGGTACACATGTCTAATTTGGCGCTAAACACCTCAATAATTTACGCCGATGTCTAGGTGTAACGTACCCTGTACAGGTGCCTAAGATCTCCGCTACGGCGGGGGGCGGCTTCTGAAGTGTCAAATCCATCATTGCGCCGATTTTTGGCCCTATAGGCTATGACTTTCGCGCTTGTAACCGTTAAATCTGAAAAAATTCAGATTTGCTTACTTACAACAAGTCGAATCTTGCTGTGTATCCTGCGGCGGGAATTGTGACTAGTGAGTAAGCACGGAGTACGCAGCCTGTCCAGTGGTGAGGACGAGCGCTCATAGTTGAGATCCCCTGTACAGTATAGTCGTATAGTCCTCAAGAGCTCGCATATCGCCACTGTGACCCTTCTAATCAGGGAGAACCTCCGCTACCTCATCGAGTTCGGCCACAGGATCGTGTATCCTCTTTGGCTCGTTATTTTATAAATCTAAGCAGGGAAGGATTTTCCAATACGATGTATGATCGTGAGAACAAAATGAGACGAAGTTCTGGTGCAGCGGATGCTCCTTTAGGTTTTACTTTATTTCACCGAGTCCGGGACAGTGTCACAGAGTCCGTACTCTGTTATGGTATGAACACATTATACTTTTGCTCCTCCGACTTAAAAATCTCAAAAGCATGAAAGTGATGTTCCACGCTGAAGTGTCATGATGAGTATCAAATACGGATGAGGCTGTAAGGAAGAGGCCCGTAACTGCTTGCCGTGTGTCATGTGGCACATAATATTACATTTTTGTCGATCGCAAAACTGATAGAACGTTATAAGTGAAATCATTTTAATATGGGCAGGCCTCTACATATAAGGCATTTTATTAATAGATGCCTTATATGCCGTATATTGTTTCGAGTTCGTGCCTTTTTTACAATTTTTTTATTAAAATATTA
>NW_020187732.1:349269-349572 GCF_900000015.1 Plasmopara halstedii | reverse complement strand
AACAAACTGTACGCCAATACAGACAAGTGCATCTTTGGCGCAGAAGAAATTCCCTATCGAGATGCTTCATTAGGAAGCGTGGCCTTCGAGCGGATTCCGCTCGCTTCAAGGCAATTGTAGACTGACCGGATCCTAAGAACCAGAAGGACTTGCGTAAGTGTCTCGCCAACAACTTGCACAAGTACAACGTAAATTACGCAGAAATTGTCCGGCCGTAATCCAGTCTCCTTAGAAAGGATGCGGAATGGTGTTAAGGCGCCGAACATCAGGAGGCTTTCGACGGGGTCAAAGTCAGCCTCCTGT
>NW_020187732.1:346683-349259 GCF_900000015.1 Plasmopara halstedii | reverse complement strand
ACACCGAATGCAAAGGAAGACAGTATAGCCCCTGTGAGGGACACCCTGATTAACTTGCGCCAGCGTTTGGGACATCTGACCTATGACACGATCGAAAGGATCGCCAAGAATCCAATTTCAGGAATAGAAATAACAAATGATACACGGAAATCTGTGTAGCTCGTCACGAAGGCAAGCAGACAAAAAACAAGCAGCCCAGGAATGATACAGGATCCAATGCACCTATCGATCGCATCGGAGTTGTAATAGTGTGTGATATCAAGTGCCCTATCACACCAAGGGACAGATTGGGCAATAGATACTTGATCAACTTCGTCTACCATGAGACGAATTACTGTCGAGTATTTTGGCTAAAACTAAGTATCAAGCAGCGAAGCAGTTTGAGCATTTCTTGGTGTATTTCGAGGAGCAATTAAATTACAAAGTTATCGTGTTGCGTACTGATGGGGATGGGGAGTATGCCAGAGAAGAATGGTTCTGCAACAAGTCTGGAGCAGAGAGGCAAATATCGGAACCTTACAATCAAGCGTCGAACGGCAAGGCCAACTAATGCACAGAACAATAATGGGTATGGCGAGAAGCATGCTGTTTGCCAGCAACTTACCACTACAATTCTGGGGCGAGGTCATGAAAAACGCGAGCTACATCCTTAACAGAAGCCCGACCAGATCGAATACTCGAAGGACGTCACCAACTGAGGCTTTGAATGTAAGCACAGCAAGCGTGAGAGACAAAGCTGTATTCGGATCGCTATGCAGAGTGCTTAGAGACCCAGGGAAAGCAAGATCAGCTCTAAAGAAGCGTTCAGAGTCAGGTACCATCCTGGAATTTCAAAGAAATCAAAGAAAACATAGTTTACCTATATGACACAAAGAAGGTGATTATCACCCCTCACTTGAAGTCCACAGAGACGTTCACGGAAGCCCAAAATGCAGAGTTGCTAGCGAGAGCACAGAATGTGCTTTAAAATCAGGACGATGGAGGGGCAATGAATGACCAGCACCCTTATCAGGAGACAAGGAAATTGAAGTGACAAAGAGGTCCACGTCGAACAAGGCTTCGAACAAGAAGAACAATAGGAAACCTGCTGAGAAGATGATTACAAGACAAAATTCAGAGCAAACGAGCAATGAGAAGACTGTCAATCTAGTGATTAACGATCCTAGAGCCTTCAATCAAGCAATGAAGACTAAGGATAAAGACCTATGGACTGTTGCGATTAAGTTCGAGCTTGACTCATTAGGGCAGAACGCCACGTAAAACAAGTGATGAAGACAGAAGACATGAAAAAATACTGAATCTCAAATGGGTATTAAGACTAAGACCAACGATCAAGGTGGAATATAAAGACACAAAGCAAGAATGGTTGCATGCGGAAATGAACAAGTCTTCGGTGAGAATTTCATGCTTGCATATGCGCCTGTCATGGAAATGATCACTGCCAAAGTGATTTTGGCAATGGTGCAACACTGCAAGGTACCAGCGAAACATGGAGATGTGCCCAATGCTTACGTTAAAGCATCCGCTGAAGAGGAATTCCCCATTTATATATAGATCCCACAAGGGATAAAGAAACGGGATCAAGTATTGAAGGAGTTGGGTGTGAATTTTGTAAATGAAATCGTATTGTTACTACTTCAAAGCCTTTACGGCTTGAAACAAGCCGGTAGATTATGGAATCGGTTACTTGGTACAAAATTGAACGATTTGTGATTAAAGCAATCGATTGTTGAACCATGTTTATTCAATAAGAAGGACGATCGTGGAATATTTCTCGTTGGAATATACGTGGATGATTATAGGTCACTGGGATCAGTTACGACTTAGTGAACGAGCTGTTTGAATCACTGAAAAGCCTACAAATCAAGGACTTGGGAGAAGTTAACAAGTTTTTGGGAATGAAAATCATCAAACACGAAGAAGATTACTTTCTTGATCAAGAAAACCTTATTGATGACCTTTTAAACCAATATGGAATGAATGACGCAAAAATGACAAGAATTCCGAGTGATTCTGGACATTTATATGACGAATCCAGCCCTAAATTGCACGATTCAAAGAAATTCAGGTCACTAGTGGGGGGTTCGTTGTGGATTTAACGTTGCACGCGTCCAGACTTGTCATTTGCCGTTTATAAGATGACGAGAAGAATCCATGATCCAAGGGAACAAGACTTATAACTTGGTAAAAGAATTCTACAATATTCAAAGGAATTGAAGTTTGAAGTTTGAAGATGAGAAATCAAGAGCGAACTGTAGACCTACCTGATGGTTTTATCACCGGCTAAAGCGATGCAGACCTCGCTGCGGACGCTTAGGACCACAAATCCATAATTGGAGGAGTGATAATTTGTAGGAGGGTGTGATGTCGGATGGATATCTCGAAAACAGGCATCACTGTCGCAATCAACGGCAGAGTCTGAATATATAGCGGCATCGGTCGTAGCAACCGAATTACATGGACTTTATAATATGTTGGATGAAGTTGGCTTCTAAGGAATCAGTAAGTTGTTACCCTTTGTCGATAACCAAGCAGCTATAGTGCAATTGAAAGGAGAAAGTTCGACATCCAAACTT
>NW_020187732.1:344289-346673 GCF_900000015.1 Plasmopara halstedii | reverse complement strand
CTTAGCTTAGCTTGAGATTTGAAAAAGCTAAAGCTAAATAGCTTAGCTCCGAATATTGTAAAGCTAAGCTAAGCTGCAAAAGCTTAGCTAATACCAACTATACTTTAGACCAGACATTTGCCTATTTTGCCTAATTAATACCATATCAGACACCGGTTCGTTAAGAATTTTGAACTCATTTTAGCAATTGTTTAACCTCCGGAACTCATTATTCCGACAATTGACTGCTTTTATTGCGCAGATCGACAGCTTGATTGCACTGCAAGTAGCTCTCGGTGAGAGGTCAGTCAGCCAACAGGTAAATGTAATTTGCAGTATGTAAGAAACGAGAAGTTAGACTCTACAATGAATGTGTTCTGTGACACCAGAGCTAGCTCACAGCAGTGCACTTAGCTAGTTTATTTGGTCATGCGGGCCGGGCAAACCACATGTCACATCAAATGAAGTGCCGGTGCGGGAATTGCAAGCGCATATTGCTTGTCGAAAGGTTTGCATGAAGCATTATGCTGCGCAGTGATCCGGTATATTCCACTCATAGACCAAGACAGCTGTAGACGATCGTCCTGGGACAGGACGAGACGCCGCTGACGCAAATATGGCGAGATGTGCTGTCAAGGAGGCGCCACCGTCAAGTTTAATTACGCCTTTTCCATCTAAAATTACAGTTGTTACAACGGCACCAGACGCGAATGAATCCTGGTCATCACAACGCTTGGTGGAACTTGCTTAATGAGTAAGGAGGGACCCAGCTTTATGTGGAGCGGTATATGAACCGGCGGGTATACCAAGGCTATTACTAGTCTGAGGTTAACAGGAAGTGTCACACCTAACAAAAACATGGGACTTATGGATTTCATATAGGCAATGCTGTTATAGCCAACACCGCTTATGACTCGGCACAACCAGGTCGTGCTTCTCACTTTGTGAAGTAATAAATGGCGCTCAATTTAAATATCTGCACCCAAAGTTGCCTCTGAAATTGTGCGACGGGTGAGTGTAAAGGCTACACATAGCCGTTACATGAAGAAACCTTCTTTATGCATTGTGGGAATTAATAAGAGAAGATTACAATATGGTATTCTGAAGGCATACTTGATCTCTTATATGAAGTCACAAACGGTTTGGGAATCTGTACTGGTGACGAGATCAACGTGTCTCTGACTTTCGAAGTGGTGGCGTAAGCCAGTCCCTTCAACTGGATATTTCCCACGTTAGTTGAAGTTCAAGCTTTCACAGCTCAAGCTCCGTACATCCAAGATCGTACCTTAGTTCAATCTGAGGGAAACCTTCGTAAACTCTTGACTTATCAATCAGGAACCCAAGTTTTTATCGGTAAAACATATGGGAGCCCTAGGAGTGTTTTGCATGTAGCTAGAAACTCCTTCAGTTGCGAATTTGCTTTAACGGGCTTAAGTCATTCTCTTTGCTTCCAAGTCTAGACTGTTCTTCTACCTTCACGTCCGAAATCGCTTCGTCGTCGCACAAGCGTGCCTGTCGTGTCTGAGGGGCTGTTTGAGAGCAGCGCCTTTTTGTAGTGAGGCGACGTATCTTCGTCATCCAGCGCGCGATGTGACACTCATGGGCACTGTCGCTCAAGTTCTAGTTGTACGAATTTACCAGGTGCAACTACTACCCCTGAGGATGTGTGCCAGAGAGCGCTCACAGAGCAATTTTTGGGCACGGTTCGCCCCTTTGTGTAATTGGAAAGCTTGCACACATGGGCGTGAAATCGATCCGCTCCAGTGCGGCGAGTGGCATTCGCTGTACTGAGATCATAACCACAGCGTGGTGAGATCGGCAATAGTCATTTCGACTGTTGCGCTTGCAGCCGAGCAAACCGAGCTACCTGAGCCAGGGCTAGCTCATTGATGACAAGGTGGACGTCGTCGTGAATTCCGCGCGGAGCTATTCACTTCCTGTAGATTATGAACAGGAAGTATATATCCCATGCACTGGATATGATAGGCTCAGAGTCCGCCTCTTTGTCTGTAAACGGCTCGATCGTTTGTATCTTGACAAGTGGAGGTGTCGTCGGGACTTAAAAATTACTGTGCTTAAAACACGTCAGCATCTTTACCAGTTAGTTCCTGATGTTGTCGGTTGCAAGGACCGCGTTTCTCTTATATGCTCGCTCAGATTTTTGATAGAGGTAGAATCCCGGCACAGACGAGGTCTTAGGAGCAGGTACTGGAGGGTGCATGCGAGGAGGGAAATTCCAAGCGCATTGTGCGCTTCTTGAGCGTTGATGCTGCTCAAATTTTAAGTGGCAAAAAAGGTGCAAGCCCTAATGCAATCGACATGCTCGTGAGGAGAGGTACTTGTTGCGTAGTATTGTCGTACAATTGTGCACAATACAAGATATGCAATAGTATGACATTAACATC
>NW_020187732.1:343983-344208 GCF_900000015.1 Plasmopara halstedii | reverse complement strand
TGGGGCCTGAACAACTGCATCACAAGACGATTAAATGTTGCTGGTGCATTTGACAGCCTTGGGGCATCACCAGCCACTCCCAGAGCATACCGCTCGGAGTGCTTACCGCTGTCAGCGGACTATCACTCGCTCTCATGAGCAATTGGTAGTATCCATCTATCAAATCGGGTGCACTGTACTTCGTGCATCCCACCATGTTGTTCTAAAGAACATCCTTTCTAGAAA
>NW_020187732.1:342957-343973 GCF_900000015.1 Plasmopara halstedii | reverse complement strand
TTCCCGCATGGATGTGCTGCGCCAGCGGTGTGAGACGAGCCCTGCTCGTGTCTAGTGGATCCCATGTCCGTTCCCTGACTTCTCGTCAACTGAGGCACATGGTGTGATCAACAATGACCTCGACGGGGAACAGAGGCAGCAGCTAAAAGCTGCCCGTAAGGCGGCTCTGAAGCGCTCCCATCCACGGTCGGTCATTGACCCTCGTGTGGAATATGGCTTCCGCCCAGCGGATCCCGCTTTTGAAGCGAAGGACGCGGTAACTCGATCGTTACGCGTCCACATCAGCAGGACCCCGGCCAGAACGGAAGATGAGCTTGCCAAACGGAAGGCTCTTCGAGCTCGTTTCTTGGTTCCAAAGAATTTCCGTTGGAAGCTTATCGCACTAGTCTGAGTGCACAACGAGGTGGCTCTCGTGTACCCGCTATGCGGACAATACTTGTAGTGCTCGCCCCTAGCGAAAGCACTACAGATGACGAAGCACTCTTTGAGCGATGGGTGCAACGGCACCGAAATTTTTTCTCACAGCATAACCTGCAGTTGAGCCATTAGGAAGTGGACGTGCGTGTGGAGCGACATCTCCGATTTGAGTTTGCCAAACTCAAAGCACGCCGTCGAATCCCTTCAGATTGTCGCCCTGCGACGTATGGGTCATCCCCTAATGCTCCCGCGAGCTCTGCGTCTGTGACCACAAGAGCTCAGGGCCACCGCTTGAGCTCAGCTCATGACCCTTCTACTTTTCTGGCTATTGCCGAGAAGCGCGGGGTGTCCTGATCTTTCTGATAAAAAGAGTTCATGGCATCTGGGCCATCTTGCCGAAGTGGCGTCTCAAACTCCCACGAGTTTTCGGAGTCGGGATATCCTCGCCACTTAACCAGATATTGGGTCTGATCCTGGTGACGACGTCGTCATACTCGACGCTCCAAGTGATTGTGGACGTCACCGTTCTCATCGAGAAGAGTCGGTGGCGGGCGGTGACGACCGGATCGACCGCTGTTTAGTGACTCGTGATGCTCTTA
>NW_020187732.1:342806-342947 GCF_900000015.1 Plasmopara halstedii | reverse complement strand
GTTGTGGTTGCACACTAGAGTGGTTTACACATCTGGAACTCTTTCATTGGGTCTGTGGCTTAGTCCTTTCGCTTGCGAATCGCTGTCCCACCATTGAAATCACAGAGTATAAATTCCATATAAAAACCCTGTTAGTTGTGT
>NW_020187732.1:342160-342254 GCF_900000015.1 Plasmopara halstedii | reverse complement strand
CACTGTTCAAGAGTCAGTTACGCTCTCGTTTCCGTCCGAAGGACTTCGAATACGATCTCCGTGAAAGGATGTTTCGTCTTAAGCAGACAGAAAA
>NW_020187732.1:342016-342129 GCF_900000015.1 Plasmopara halstedii | reverse complement strand
CGCGAAATTGTGGCCTCAATAGTTCCAAGTAGTGTGACAGTAGCTGAAACAGCGAAGCAAATGTACAACTGGAACGAAGACCTCAAGCGGATCGTTAAGCAGCTAAAGCAAGC
>NW_020187732.1:337835-337914 GCF_900000015.1 Plasmopara halstedii | reverse complement strand
AGGGATACGCACAGTCGAAGAAGTTAGCTCCACGCTTTATTGGTCCATACCCGATCGTCAAGAAGGTATCAAAAGACAT
>NW_020187732.1:337562-337698 GCF_900000015.1 Plasmopara halstedii | reverse complement strand
ACGGTTACAACGCTGTTATGGTGATTGTAGACCGACTGACGAAGCGAGCGAAGTTCATTGCGACCAAGACAACGGACGATACCATGGAGATTGCTAATATCTTCATGAAGAACTACTTTAAAGATCATGGTTTGCT
>NW_020187732.1:336832-337029 GCF_900000015.1 Plasmopara halstedii | reverse complement strand
AACGAACTAATCGTTTCATTAGCGATTATCTCCGAAGTGTCGTCAACCCTGCCCAGAAATACTGGGATGAACTTCTGCACTTAGCAGAAATCGCGTACAACCGTCGTGTACACTTCACAGTTGGAATGTCACCGTACGAAGCGGATCTAGGATACGTTCCTTATATGCCGGATGATGTGGCATCAGATCCTGAATTC
>NW_020187732.1:334872-335140 GCF_900000015.1 Plasmopara halstedii | reverse complement strand
TGCTGCACAAAATGTTCAACGTGCTTGGGAATCTGTGTCTGCATTATCAATCAGAAATTCATTCAAATAAGCGGAGATCATGACGTTGGAAGATTCTAGCAACGAAGACGAAGAAGATTTTATGGGAGAGATTATCGACAATTTTGCACCTTTGGATATGTTAATTGAAAGGAGCTTACTAGAAGAGTTTGTGCACATCGATGATGAAAGCAACGAAGAGTATTCAAAAGCAGTTTCGGAAGACGTCGATGAAATGTTGAAGACATTT
>NW_020187732.1:334625-334862 GCF_900000015.1 Plasmopara halstedii | reverse complement strand
CCTTTAAAGCTCCGATGTTATCTACAACATCCGACGAAGAACTGCTAACCCCGCAGTCTAAAGAGTAGATACAGTGCCACTCCACGCGCATCTGAAGGGCTGTGTTCAAGATGCCTCGGACTCTATCCGACTACGCCATCGATGGCATATAGCGACTGCTTCACAACGAGAGCAGTGCTCAGTGGTTTACTTGCCACTCCACGTGCATCACGAAGGCCTCGCCCTCAATGCCTCGGT
>NW_020187732.1:334207-334615 GCF_900000015.1 Plasmopara halstedii | reverse complement strand
ATTGTATTTTTGAGGGCTCTATTCGGGACTGGACTCTAATCGGGAAAATCCGTTAGTTAGTTTAGAAATTGCTGTAGCTTTATTTCAAGCATAATGTATTTAGTATTTTAACTTGTATTTTCGCGTTTCTTTGCCGCCCGACAGGGCAAGAAGGAATTGGTGGACCCAAATATTTTTTCTCAATCGTAATTGTCACTTTAGAAAAATTCATGTTCCTCGGAGACGCCGGCTCACTAGAAGAAGCGGTGCGCGCAAACTTTTAGGCGAAAGTTTCGATATACTGAGCTATTGAGTCAACACAGGTCACCAAAGTGGTGCTAAGAGGAGGGGAATCCGTAGCGCAGAGCCTGCCGCCAATCAAGATGCTTCTAGAAACTGTATAAACTTTCGCTACCAATACTTTAATAA
>NW_020187732.1:333991-334197 GCF_900000015.1 Plasmopara halstedii | reverse complement strand
CTTGCGCCAACGACTTTGCCTTCCTCCGCCAACGTTTCCTCGCCTGCGCTTCGTGACACTAACGGACGCGCAAGCCTCGTTAAGGCAATAATCGATCGGAGCTGTAAATGTTCTCAATCTTAATGGGGAGAGTGTAACGTGGTTACACATATTCTGGTAACAAGGGTGTCTGTCACACCAGATGGGCATGGTGTGACAACACCCGT
>NW_020187732.1:333800-333981 GCF_900000015.1 Plasmopara halstedii | reverse complement strand
ACA
This sequence comes from Plasmopara halstedii, assembly GCF_900000015.1. Classification (NCBI taxonomy): domain Eukaryota; phylum Oomycota; class Peronosporomycetes; order Peronosporales; family Peronosporaceae; genus Plasmopara; species Plasmopara halstedii. The sequence goes on along the minus strand of NW_020187732.1, from coordinate 333,978 downwards.
ACACGGACTCCCAGAGTCGATTGTCTCTGATAGAGACCCCCGTTTCACGGGAAAACTTTGGTCGACTATCTTCAAGGTGCTAGGCACCAAGTTGGATATGTCGACAATGGATCATCCGCAGACCGATGGCCAAACCAAAAGGGTGAATTACGTCATCGAAGACGCTCTTCGCAGCGTA
>NW_020187732.1:333503-333658 GCF_900000015.1 Plasmopara halstedii | reverse complement strand
AGTCGTGCCGTCTTAAAGTTAAATTCGGCGTTCAATGCCATATTCACTGCTTTTTTAAAAGGAGACGGATGCACACGGAAGACGTCCATTCTGGCCACGTCAGTGTGGAGGCCCTCTATAAAGACGGACGCTTTGACCGCCTCGGGAAGGGGATC
>NW_020187732.1:331903-333493 GCF_900000015.1 Plasmopara halstedii | reverse complement strand
TTGTTTAACCGAAGGAAGAGATCAACTCGTCGTCGCTTCTGGACGAAGCTGTCCCGGAGGACACAGAGGGCGCTTCGCGCATGAAGTGGATCTTCAATCTGAAGATCCCCTCGATCCGTACTATTCTTTCATGAAGAAATTTAATAATGTCGTCTCCAAAGACCCGCAGTCGGCCCTACCTTCGGACTGAGGTGGGCGTCGTGAAATTGACTTGGATCCGGGAACCAAATACTGCGTAACACGCCAACGGCCCTTGCCCAAGGTGCAGGGCGACGTCATTAAGCGAAGCATGACGCAGAGATTTTGCGTGAGAGCAAGAGTCCCCATTCAATACCTACGTTTTGTGTCCGGAAACCGAACGGCACAAGATGGACACTGAATGGGGTGTCGTGGAATCATAGATTATACGATATCTCACCTCGTTAGGAACCACGATTCGTGGCGTATCCGTCGTATCGGCTCTAAAATACAGTAATTCAAGATTAGATAAATATTGGCGAAACCACGCATGCAGTCGCGACGACAACGTTTTGTCCAAGTTTTCAAGCTCCTTGCCTCCGAGAGCCTGTAGCAGCGCTAACACACATTTTATCACCGGTGTACGCGGCGCCGATCTATTCTGTCATAGACGACGTTACTGTCGTGACATGAGCAAGCTTATAATCCGGTCTGCGTGACAACGCACCAGCCAGAGGATTCTGCTTTTCTGCCTTAAACTGTATCTCGAAGTTATATCTTGTGGAGCAGAAGAGCCACCTGGCCATCCTCTGCGATAGGCGGGGCGACTGAGTTGCAGTTCGTAGTGACGCATGGTCTGTGTAGATCAAAAACGGCTTGAAGCCGAGCGGGCGCGCCCTGAACTTGACAAGTGCGTACTTCATCGCAAGTAATTCCTTGTCGTGGACTGTGTAGCTCCCTCCGATTCCTTAAGCTGACGAGATTCGAACGCAATCACCCGATCTCGCCCCTCGGCGTCTGCTTGCAGCAGTGCACAGCCGATGGCAAAGTCTGAAGCGTCACAAAAGACACTAAAAGGACAATCAGGATCTGGCAATGCCAGTATTGGCGCATTAAAAGGCTATCGTTGATTCCGTCAAAAGCCTTCCGATGCTCGGTGTCCTAACACCATGTCGCATCCTTCTTCAGGGGATTCGAGAATGGCCATGCAGTTTTTGCGTGGTTTTTGCTGTACTTGTGCAAGAAGTTAGCGAGGCCGAGCCATTTATGCAAGCCCTTTTGGTTCTTTGGGGCCGACCAGACCACAATAGCCTTGACCTCAGCGATCCGCTTGAAGGCCACGCTTCCCGATGAAGCACCCTAAAAAGGGAATTTCTTACGGGCCGAAAATGCACTTATCGGCATTAGCATACAGCTTATTTGTGCGCATGTACTCGAGCAACGCTGTTAAATGGATGATGTGGTCTTCATCTGTAATTCCGTCCTCCGCACGACGGTGGACAAACATGTCGTCGAAGTATGTCTGTCCAGTCGCCAGGTGGGGCTTGAACTACTGCGTCACACGACGGTTATATATTGATCTGCCAGCCCTTGGAGTATCACCAGCCACTCCCCGAGCATGCCGCTTGGAGC
>NW_020187732.1:331285-331893 GCF_900000015.1 Plasmopara halstedii | reverse complement strand
GGCGAATGCGTCGCTGCATGCGACGGTGGAGCGCTTGGCGCCATTAGAAATGGAGGTTATTGCACTCCGTGCTCAGAATCAGTTGCTGGTTCAGCTTCTGGGTTGCCGAGGGCCTGTGGGATCCGCTCCGGCGCCAACGCTTTCGCGTTCACTTGTGCCGGATCCCGGTACGGCTTGAGCAAGCCCACGTAAAACACCGAGTTGGTGCGCATCCGTTTTGGAAGGTTCGGAATATACGCTAGGCCCCGCTTGGCCCCGCTTGGCCACAACCTTAAGCGGTCCGATGAACCATGAACGAAGCTTTGTCCTGAAGATAGCAGAGGCTGCATGTGTTGGTCAGAATCTTAGAGCTTAATAAAACCAGGTCTCCGACCTTAAAGCTTTCCACTTTGCTTCTTCCTTTTTCATCTGCATATTCTTTCTGCAGGTCTTGGCTTTCAACCATCGTATCGCGAATGTATCGTGGGACACTCAGTCTGGTAGACAAGAAGTCATCGACTTCTTTGCGGATGGTGAGAGGGCTGACATCAGCTAGTCATTCGGCTATTCCTCCCCCACCAAGCCCTGAGCCGGCGTCAGCGGGACACGAGGGTGAATCAACCCGTTTC
>NW_020187732.1:331141-331275 GCF_900000015.1 Plasmopara halstedii | reverse complement strand
GTAGCATGTCTGGAAGCGTCACAAACGTATGTGACTTGATATCTTAGCTCCTGGCATCATTATTAAGATATCTGCAGTTAAGAATTCTAACCAGGGGTCGGGAAAATAACATTATTTATTTATTCCCACCCTAT
>NW_020187732.1:325808-331131 GCF_900000015.1 Plasmopara halstedii | reverse complement strand
GGGAGCCACTCCGCGGGGCCGTACTAATACTATTTTTTCAACACATAGCGCAAATTTGACCGCACCCCGATCAACCACCGCGCCCAGAATCTTGCCCTGTCTTTTGCTTTTTACTTTGCCCGCTTTTTACGATATGTTCGCACCGAAAGTTCTCTTTGTGTGCTCGAAGTGAAGCGCATGAAACCCAGAAATTGGCGCGACCACGTACTAAACGGGATTTTTGGTCAGGTGGCAGAGGTAATCTGGGGGTTTAGCGAAGTCAGTGCTATCCGAGTCCTGACCATCGAACACAGCGATTCACGGCCTAGTCGCCCCCCAGAAGTTAGATTTCACTTATCTTAGCCTTTGCCACACTAGCATCCTATTTTGTGCCTAATCAATCGGAGAGAAGTGTCTCGGCGGATTACCGTAAATTTTTCAACGGTGTCGAGCCCGTTGGTATCACTCTGGAACACTGCTCAAGGCGTTTATCTTGCTCTGCTGCAAGCGCATGAGCCACACTGACCCTTCTTTAAATCATGCCGTAAAGACAGATATTTATTGACCAATTCGCTCGCTGCTTCGATCGGAAACGCAAATATGCGGCCTTCCTTTGCACCAAGATAGAAATCAGCGCGAGAATGTTGATCCGCGAGCGCTTTTCATCCAGCAGGCGTCGATCATTGCGAAAACCGGCTACGTTAGCAGAACAGCACCCTGGTGAATCCGGGACGACGTACCTTGCGTACTAGATGCTGGCGAAAACGTCGATTAGTATCGAACTCACTTTGCACACTGGAAAAGGAAAACACGCTGCACCACCCGCGTCAATACCTTACAAGCCTCAGGGAAACGTGCGATCGCCAAGAAAGCCTATTCATTTTTACTCTGCTGAGCCTGACACGAACGTCGAAGCGACAGTTCATACCATAAGAGAATAGCCAGTAACATGGGATGGTCGAGAAGCTGCTTAATCTGCAACAGAGCTCTCCACGTTTGGACTGCTCTTGAGTGCGATATTGTGGTATGGTTCTCGAAAGCTCTTGGAGACCATTTTATGTTCCTATTCTTTGTGACAACGAGCAGTGTCCCTAAATCCCTTGATAGGTAATAAAACCTACGACCGCACAAAAGATCCGATGTAGCGTGGACACAACATTCCACAGGCATTGCATCTGTAGGAATGCAAACTGCTTGATTACATTTCACCCCCAACATATTCGTGAGTGTTCTACATCCTTCTGCCACGGGCATATTGATTTTTTTATTTTCGTTCAAAGCGATGGCGTCGTATACCCTGTTTTGATGTTCTATGCCGCTGAGATGAGATCATTACTTTTGCTACGATAAAGCACCTAGGGTATTAAGCAGGGAAATTTAGTTGAGTCATGTACTTCAGTATTTAATACAAATTCAATCAGTGGAAAAACTCGGCTCAGTGACGGGGTCTCTTCGCGTAAGTGCTCTGTAGGCAAATCTCTACCGCACGACTTACAAGCTGCTTACGAGTGGCAAGCGGTTTATAATAAAGGGTTTGACAGTATCTTTATCGGTCACATTATTGCTGACACCAGCGCTAGTAGCCACCATACTCGGACGTCTACCAAAGTCACAATACTGGTAACACCGGACGCGACTTCTGCAGGACCGACATATGAACTGTCGACACTATGCTGGGCCGGTAGGCTGGTTAAAGTTGTCGCCGCATGCAATTAGAGTTTGACTCGTCAAAACCATAGCTTTTAAGTGTTTACCCACTTATGCATGCTAGGCCAACAATACATAGCGCTCACCGAGCATTATGGTTATGCTTTTCCAAGGCTACCATCGAAAAATGTCCCTCATACTGGACTTGAGAGCCTCGCCATAAAGCACCACGACACGCTGAGTGTCATGTAGGCCACTACCAAAGTGGAGCATGACTATGCATGCTGTATTTAGGCAAAGCGGTGCAAGCTCGCAATTGCGCGTATCTTATAAAGCGGCATTTGAATGCCAAACCACTAAGCTGTCAAAGCGTTGGACAACTTATAAATATTGCGTCTGACCCATATGGTGTATGTAAATTTTCATCAATATGCGTCTACAGTTATACATTCGACATTAGCCAATAACAGCGACGCTGACGCTGAATACCATCTTAGTAGCACAAAAAACTTAAATCTGATTCTGAGACTGCGGTCCTGTGTTCGTCAAGCACTTTATCTTTAGCATAGCTGTGGCCTATTGCCTCTGGCACGCTCGCAGGATCCGCCAACACGTAAAGCTGACCCGAATTATATCCTACTCAGTGCGTATACTCGGCAAATTAAGAAAAATAATTATTTTGCCATTTTTTGTGAGAGATATGCTGACGGTAAACACTGGCCAATTAACAATGGTACTTTTCTTTGTAGTATGTGTCTACAGGCATGACATTCTAAGTAAATGACCCGAGAAAGGGACTTCGTACGCACCAAGGGCAATGTCCACGAAAAGAGTAATGGAGCGCATACATCGTTTGCAAGATTTCCTGTGATTCGCCACATTCGATTTTCCGTGCTTCAACGGCTTTTGGAAGAAAATATCGTCAAAGAAAATTTGCTATGACTTGAATAGCTGTGTGACCAGACGAATGAACGCCGCTGGTGCATTTGACAATTTCGGTGGCATAATCAGCTACTAATACAGGCCCACATCTAAATTACTCGCCGCGGTGAGAGAGAAATCACTGCTTCTCATCAAAAGTTGATAACATTTATTAACCAGGCGGAGAGCAATAGTTTCAATGCAGCCAGCCATGATGTTGCAACAATCCGTTTCCGAGATCGACAGAAAAAATGGATGCATTTAGCTCACTTTAAGCATCCACACGTTAGCCTTTTTGACATCGAAATCTGGCACCGAGTGTAAAAATTTATCCTCTCATCGAAGTCGTTCAATTTTACACGGGAGAGAATCTAACTGACGTTACACGATTCACTTAGTAAGGGCCATTTTCGTCTGACACAATATGTTGCTCCGGAAATCAGATCAATCTCATGAAGCATTTCCCCTTATCGTGGGGGGAGCATGCGTGACGAATCTTTGTTTATTTTATGACACCGTATCATTTTCTAACAAAACGCGGATACTGACTGATCCATCCTTTCACTCTATAATCTGCGCGTATTCTTAATGACTGGTTAACGGGTAATAAACTACGCTCTACCTCCAGTATGTATTAATTTGGTCACTAAACTTTGTAGCACTTACTTAAGCACATAATCTGGGAGAGTTTCATCCAGATAATTGAATGTTTTTCTCGGAGATAAAGGAAATTAACAGGCTACCATATTTTCTCCGCACATGAGTGAATAATATTTCTCGTCACAAACCCATGGGGTTCCACAGATCCACGCTGTAGACCTCTCACATGGATGACAATGCTGTGACTTTGCGACAAAAGTGCGTCATCGTGTTTATGTTTAAACGCTGGCCCTTCTACTTCGTCTTACAGTCGCGCTTTAACGTGCACTGGAGACGGCAGCACCCAGCCGTTTCTACTCACCGCCAGCTTTGGACAGAAGATATTGTTTCTTCGTTGCTCTCTTCCATTTCATTATACGTACACTCTGGAGACAACGATGCTTCCCATACCACTAAAACCGTGGCTTTTGCTTTCCAAAATTTGCTGAAGGAATCTAGCAAATTTATTGCTCTCAATTCCTTACGACCTTATGCTTTCTACAAAAATATTACAGCTTCATGCCAGCATCAAAAGCGCATTTGCTTGTCGGTACAGGTAAATGATGTCTATTTTAAGCTCCACCATACGAGAAGTGCGTGGTGCCTGATTGCTTTGGCTTCCAGTCAACGTTTTACCTTCCAGTCACGCCATACCCAGGATGAGATTGTATATCAAATTCAAGTCCAGACCGGGACAATGTTTCATGCTGTCAAAGTCACAAACTTCACCTGAAGGTTTGGCAGAACTGTTTCTTTTTTACGTAGGTCCTCGTTCGCAAGACACACGGGTAACATATTCGATTTTTCCATTTTCAATGCCTTTGCGTCCTATCTACTATTTTCAGATGCAGCCGCGGGTGATACGTAACCACACAGTCTTCCTAAATGTCGATAGCTTACAACACCGGAGGCATAAATACAAACAAACAGTAACTCTGGGTAGCGAACTCAACCCCTCTAAGAGTACGTCTTTCTTTTTCAAATCGGTCCCATTGACCACAACTCGTAATCTTGGCTATTCGAAGTATAAAAAGTTAAAATTAATGCTAATTATACTGATACCAAACTGCGGGTCATCATCTCCATTAATACTACTATTTTGATACGTGAATTTCGTGTAATGGTAAAGAGCACAAGATTATAGTACTTGCCTTGCGTTAACACACTTTACCTTTCAAGTCATCAATCTCCAGCTTATGTCTTGATATCTCATCATGAGTTCACATCTTGGTATTTCAAAATCCGGAGTTAATAGTGTAAGGAGTACGTTCACCACAATGCGAATCTCGCTCTCTGTAGTAAAGTAGGCATATTTACAGTACGCAAGGCTTCTATGTAAAATGCGTTTGCAGACCCCACGCGACAAAGACTATTTGTATCATCGATTGCTTTGTTTTACATCATAAATTAACTCAACTGCGAAGTAATAAAGATTCATTCTAGAAAGCATTCACGGGGATAAGTGTGATCGATAATTCCTACTTTTGTAACTGAGTGAAATTCCGAGGCTAAAAGGTTGGCTTTCTTCGAGACCGCGGAGTTCCCATTGCAACTCCTTCATCTATTTATTCCAAAACTTCAAGCAATGACAATTATTATTTTCACAAGCTTCTCACTTACAAATAAGCAGATTTTATATAGTAATTACAAAAGTGTAAAGGGTGGGACCCCAATAAGTGCAAACTCGCTAGATCCCCTTTTCTCCGCCTTTGTTGTACTTTCATGAGCCCTATAGTCATATGCGAGACCGCCATGGTAGCTAATGTCAATACCATTCACCTCCTTGTCTCCATCTACACGTAACCCGACTGTAATCTTCAGCAAGAACAAAAGAATTATCGTCACCACAAATGAATACGCTGCGGCTACAATCTGTGATACCAATTGATGGAGAAATAGCTCGCCATTACCGTAAAATGCGCCATTCTTGATGTTCGGATTTACATCTGATGTGGCAAACAGGCCAGTCATAAGGCCACCCATGACGCCAACACAGCCGTGAATGGCAAATGAATCGAGGGTATCGTCATAGCGTAAATGTTTTTTCATCAAGATAGCCGCGAAACCAGTGGCTGCTCCTACTACACCAAAAATCACCGCTGCCCAAGGGTACACGTAACCACAAGCTGGTGTTATT
>NW_020187732.1:321843-325798 GCF_900000015.1 Plasmopara halstedii | reverse complement strand
AGGACCAGTTGCTGTGCTCTGAGGTCATGGAGGAAGCAGGAGACATGTTCAATGATCTTAGGACCTCGTTTGAGTCCTTTCAACAGAAACTCAGACAGGTCACTATCGAAGTCAAACGCAAAAAAAGCAAAATGCCCGGCAAATGACATTGCACGACATGTTCAAGGACTGAAGCTGAAACTGTTTTTCCCGAAATAAATTGCGTACATATCTGGGATGCGTACTTAAACGAGTGCGGACTTAATCGGGATGCTACTGTACATGCTACATGAGACGCCAACACTTAACTCCATTTAATCAATACTATTTCGTGTGCTCATTATTAAGACATTTGGGGATTTTGATGTCTAAATTATAGTCATCTGCACCGTTGAATATGGCAACGCGCCCCCCCCCAGTACAGGACCCTGGGATCACTAACGAAGCTACCACGCCATCAATTACAAAGGCATCCCCATTCGCGTCAAGGTGCACCATTTTCTCAATGCTTACCACTACTACGCTCAAATGTACACTGCATGTATTCTTGGCAGCCCCGTTGCGATAGTGAACCAGGCTCGTCCAGGATTTGGCGCCATCGGGCAGTTTCCAGGTGTTTCAGCTGCTCGCGTGACATCTGAACGTCATTAATGCTGATGCTGTGCATGTTCATTCTACCCAGGCCATGCAGTGCGTGCCGCTTCGACTCAGCTATCCACCCCTCTGGTTCCGCAACGCCAAATACTGACATCTATCGCCAGTATTTCATCTGATCCTTCAACGTCTTTTTCTGATGGAAGACGTAGTCACCCTCCAGAGGAAGCAAATGAAGTCTTTAGACAGCCCGTGCTGGAAGATGGATTAATGGTTGGCGACGTCAGGCAAGCCTCGGTTCCATCTTTGCAGCGACATCGAAACAGCGTCGGACCATTTGGTAGGCTCTCTGCCCCATCGCAAATGCAGCCAGCTTCCAGCGAAGTTCTGGAGGAGGAGAAAACCCTATTTAGCCCGACATTTCCATTGCAACAACCGAACCAACAAGAAAATTATGAAAGCTTGATTTACCCGGATGGATTTTCTGCGCCGTCACCCCCAATGCTATCGCGGCATTCTTCCTTCACAGCCCCACAGAGCCCGATGCATTCGAAATTTAGCAAGTCCCTTCTCCCTTCTGTCCAAAATCGAGCAACTCTTCAGTTTGCGACATATCAACAGCAATCATCTGCTCAATCATCTGGACAAGCACCGCTTCCAATCGACCCAGGTTTGGACTATACAGACAACATTCGCTCGCAATCTGTTCGGGTTTCTTCTTCATCACAACCTACACCAGGATCTGTGCATATTGAAACGCAAAAGATTCCTCGACCGTCCCGGTATGTGGCGTTGGACCTCCCTACGACCACTCATCAAATCACGCCTAAGGCTCTCACAGCCAACGAGCTTATTGATCAATTCATGAAAATGCAAGTTGATGAGCGCTTCGTAGGAAATGGAATTGCAGCCCCTGTCGCGAAAAAAATGTATCTTGAAGACATTCCTGACACTATTGAAGGACTAGAAGCGATGTATACGCAAAAGCGTTGGAAATCACTGACAAAGAAGGCCCTTTTAATGCTGCAAAAGCCGCCTAAAAATTTGTATGCGACGCTGGAAATTAAGTCGTGGTGGCTTGCTGGGCTTATCAAAGAGGGTCACTACGACAATGCTGCTAGTGTGCTAGATCAAGTTGGTAATATCGACCAGATATCTATTTTAGATGGTTGCAACCAGTTTGTTCGTATCCGTTTATACCTTCTCCAAGCGCTACTAAGTAAGTGCCAAGGAAAACTTGCGAATCACGAAAAACAGCTCTTTCATTTAATATCGCGACTGAAGGTTGCAATTCAGCAGAAGTCGACTAAGGCTCTATTAAATGTTGAGATATCTACGGCTGCGCGGTGGTTGCGGATCGCACAGTTTGCGCTTGCGAATCATCTTGTTTCCCAGCAAAAATTTACGCTGGCTTTGCGAATCTGCTCTGTGATCGATGTAAGTGTTGGAGTTAAGACCATCGATATGCTGTATTGTTCACTACGTTCTAATCTATGGTGCTGTTCCTCCAGGAACATTATGTGAGTGATCAAGAAAAAGTTATCATTCTCTCTCGGGTGGGTCGTATCCGTTTGCAAATGGGTGATTTGGAAGCAACACAAAAATTATTTGATGCCGCTCGACATCTTATTGATCGACTTAAGCTCAGGAGTGGCGACAGTCCTACTGTAGCAGCGGAAGATATGGCTGCATTGGAAGCACGTCTGCTTTTTGATGATGGACTTTTGTTTTTTGCACAAAACAAGTTACAAGAAGCGCTCAGTGCGTTCGAATCCGTTATGTACCTGCATGTCAAAGCGGATGATGTTGAAGCTGACCTCTTTCTCGGAGAAGACATTGTTTGCTCAGCTGTCAACAACTACGCCATTTGTGCACTCTACTGCTGCGATGTCAAGGCTGCTGTGGCTGCACTAGAGCAAATGATCAGGTCAAATCCGAGGCGATTTCTTAATGGAGTACTTGTGTTCAACCTTAGCTCGCTTTATGACCTATTGTTTGACAATGTCACTAGCAAAAATCGTAAAGAGATGTTGAAGAAGATCGCTGACATGTACGACCTCGAGCATGTTGATTCGGCTACTTATCGCATTTAATGAAAGAAGTTGCAATTTCGCTCATGCTTTTTGCATGTAGATGCTTTCACGATTGTTGCGACCGTTACCTTCTTCTTTGAAAGCACTAGAAAAAAGCTTATAATCACTTCCCATTAGTTTCTGGCGCTTGTTCCCTTTTTTTTCACTGCCAGGTTCAGTATTCGATAGTTCCGATGCCTCGTTCGTAGCACAAGCTGCAGCTACGTCTTCACCGGCCAGCCGTGTCTTCAATTGCTTCTTCATTTCGATCCATCGTGTCTTGATCATGACGCGAATCCCGCCCAATTCAATATTAAGCGACTTTCTCACTGCTTTGTCAGCAATACTCTTTTCGGAATATTCTACAAAGCCAAACCCCTTAAATTTCTTGCTTCGAGGGAATCTCGGCAGACTCACCAAGTTCACCTTGCCAAACCTAGCAAAGGTTTGGCGTAGTGATTCGTGATTATCCAATGCGCTAAAATTGTCGAAATACAAAGTGCGGGCATCTGTAAAACCATTAAGTTGAACAACTTGTAAGCCTCAAATTGCCTCGCGCTACTTACCAACGTCGTCCATCTGACCAAACAGCGGCAGTGTTTTGGGGGCGATGCAGCAGCGCACGCGATCGGCTCGAAGTAACGATGATTTCTCGGCTTCGTCTAATATCATACGCTCTGTAGCCTTCAGCACCTTTAACCTATTCAAGAATAGGATCATTCAGTGATGTTTACAATGCAGGCACTAAAATGACGCACTTATTGAAGGTCAAGAAGACATGCACTGGTACGAAGCCGTCATCATCCATCTCATGCCGTAAGAAAGTGTCCTGGCGAATGTTGCTCTCGCTCATATAAAATTCCAATTGCCGTTGTAGCCGCTTACGCAGCGACATTTACTCTTACCGCGATGAGATAATTCCAGCTTAAAACCTCAGCATCCAACACTTAATAGGACCCCAGCAACACCAACATCACGATATTACTAGGCTTCTTTTGTAACGAATGGATGTCTTGAAATTACATATATTTGCATTTAGAACTGCATGAAACAGAATAGAGCAGGCGCTCTTACATCTAATTGGATAATAAGGGAGACAACGTACTACCCAATATAATAGGACCGACTTTCTATTACTTGCTTGCGCTTTTATGTTCAAGGAGAAGATTGCTTTAAGGGTTTATTGCAAAAGGTGAAATATTCGCGAGATGTGATACAATTGTGTTCTAAACACCATTGTTATAAAAAATACGGGGAAGGTCAACAGCAGAGTCTATGTTTTAAACACTAAAAATACGAGACCTGGTAAG
>NW_020187732.1:318749-321833 GCF_900000015.1 Plasmopara halstedii | reverse complement strand
TGCGCCAACGACTTCGCCTTCCTCCGCCAACGTTTCCTCGCCTGCGCTACGTGACAGACGTAAAATATTCATCTTAACAAAAGCTTGAAATGATCAAGGAGATCGGATTTTAACGCGCAGTATCAGTGTAGAAGAGGCACTTTGGACCGAGAACGTTTAAAGGACATACGTCGCGTGCATTCACTAAACCAATCCATTCAGTAACCTTGTCACCCGCGAAGGGTGGCCAGAATCGGCGGACCGTGGCTAGAATCAAGGGTCGCGAACACTCATCGCCGAGATGGTGGCCGAATCTACCCCAGAGACGGTAGCAATTACCCACTTTTTGAAATGCCTTCGAAAAGGCGCATTTCGCTACGAGATCTTTCGTGTCCACCAAATTTTTGCTAGCATGTTGCGGGTGTTGTGAAACTTGGGTGAAAAACTCTACAAGTGATCCCGGGACAATAAATCGCAGCCATGTTAAGATAGGAAATCAATATGACGAAAGATTCTGTGGTACTCGTACATGTTGTATATGTGGCAGTATCAAACCTCTGCGCGCTATTTGCCCCATTTCCTCTCAGCCGAGATTAAGAAGCACCAAGATCGCACTGAGGGCCTTCGACAAACCCTTACGTGCAACGGCTTGCCCGAGTAGATGTGGTACGGTCAGCTGAAACAATTATGAGCTCTTTTGTAGCTCATGGAGCTCCAAGTCAATGGAACTCAGCTAAAAAATATCTAATTCTTTGAGAGATTTTGATCGTCCAGCGTTGTTGGTTAATATAAGTAACACGCGTAATGCACCCACGAATCAGGGACGTTTCACGAATTTGCGGTATTTTTTAATCACGTATGATTGAAGTGACTGTGTTTAGACAGGATAGTCTTAGGGGTCGTCTCTACTTTCAGCTTGAGCGCTTATTGGGCTTGAAAGTCAGCTTGAAGAGGTGTTTGCAAACGGTTACAAAACGATAAAGTCTAATGATAAAACGCTGATGAATAGAAAGAAATTAGACTGAGCATCTATCATGGATGATCTCGTCATTGAGAATGGGCTCGTCATCAAGGACACTCTTGGAGCTTCGTTCGACTTGCGGCTACTTTTAGAGTACTCTTCGAACCTTATATCCTTGTTGAAGGGGCATGACGATAACAAGATACCCAATACCCAACCCAGAGGTTGATCCATGAGATTGAGATATGTTTCTGCTCCTTAATTGCCCTAGCCAGTGAGATAGTACGACATCATAGACCCATACTTCCTGTGATGTGCGAACGAATTTTGCGGCGCAGACTTCAAAGTTAGAAGGTTAATGGCAAGTGACGTGTCCTGATTAGTGTTCATTATTTTGATTAAAACAAAAAGTCGAAAAACTTACAAGCCTCACCAACTGTCACAGCCGAACGAAGGATCATGCACGGGTGTGGGGCCTCAAAGACCTTGCTGTGTTTCTTCTTGATGTAATTGAGTGTTGTAAAGTTACTTGAATTGTGCTGTTGTCGAAGTGTTTTGTCACATAGAGTGAGTTCTATTTGCAAAGTTATGAGGAATGGCTGAAGCCATCGTATCTCCGACTCCCCGTTCCATGATACGTAATGAATCTGGCTAGTTGCTATACTTGCTTTTAATAAGTCAAATAAAGCCACAATTCCGGTACAAAAGATCATGCTGAAAAAGCATGCTTTGCTGCACCATCTTTAGTTTTTAGGTCTGGCTTATATATATTATCGACACCACGTGATGGATAGTTGCATCTCTATCATACTGTGAATACCTCGAGCGTGATACTCTCGAAATGGCAGGTTATGCTGCTGTTAAAACAGCGGCATTCAATTGTCTGGTATCAAACACATCGTACCTCAGGCACGAACACTATAACGTTCATAGTTGTGCAGAACCTGCGGGATCGGATGTGAGCATACAGATTGAAAGCATGCGAGCAAAATTTGAGTCTTCAATTTTTAAAAGGTTGTCCTCCAACATAGACTTGACAAGTGTCCGACGGGATTATAATCGCGGGATGCTTCATGGGGAAGTACGAGATCCTATGAAGGTAATGCTGTCATAGAATGGCCTGTACCACTATCCCAGATAGTCTGGTGAATCACTTGCACAAGTATATTGAAGACATAGCATGGCCCGTCACTGATCTTTTTAGACTGAAATTCAAATATTGAGATCTCACCGCGGCTTTCTCTGGTGAGGCTTTTTTTAGTGGTGTCATGCCGTCACTCAACCAAATTCTCGACATTCGACCAAAGCTGACATGTGTAATTTTCTGGGTGCTCACGTAATTAAAGTGATTGGTTGAGACCCCTAAGCGACTGAGAATTCTACGGGATTTGAGGCGGATGTGAAAAGTCTAATGATTCAATCGAAATGGGCCTTATTGAATGAGTAGTAGCCATTTTATGTCGCAATGACACTTGATTTTTACCATAGTCTGTGCAGTACCCGAGCAGATGTCAACGAAAAACACGCATCATTGTTTTTGAGTTAAAGCGGCACACAAGAAATTCTTCATGAATGACAAGGAGCTACTTGCTATGAAGTATGCTCTTTTGCTACGTTTAATGAAATCCTGCTTGGATTTAAGCTAGTCGTGATATACAAAGATCATGCGGCATTGCGCACAAGGATGCCTGTAAAGGGGTTACACGTACCCTGGTAACAGGGGTGTGTGTCATACCAATGAAGTATCCAAAAGTGTTATGATGATGGCATTTTAGAAATGAAAGGTTCGTGGTAGTTGGCTGCTAGCCGAATGTCAAGATATATCAAACGTATCTATAAATACAATATTTCGAAATAGCAGAGCAAACCAGACAACTAGTTACGGTACGAACCCAATCTCTGTGCGTCGTTAAACCGGATTCTTTGAGTTAAAGCTCTCTACGCGGCAATGCTGTTGCACATGGTGCTGTGTAACGACCCGCTCAGATTAAACGCCCCAATCAATTGCGTTCGCTTAAATCAACCCAGCGGGCTTACGCAGGAGGCGCTGAAAGAGACAATATATTTGATTAAAGAATAAGCTCAAGTAATTGACTTCTCGCGTAAGGCCACAAGGAACCTTATGATCATAGCTTCATGGAATA
>NW_020187732.1:308615-318739 GCF_900000015.1 Plasmopara halstedii | reverse complement strand
ATCAGCAATCGTTACTACGATACTTTAAAGTAAGTTAACAACATAGCACATCGCTACAATACTCGAGAACTACTTCGTGTGATCTATTTGATTCTCCACATTCCACTTTCGAGCTCGGCGTGGCTATGGACACATATCATTGTCGTGATAGGTCTGTGCATAGCTATGATGTTCGCACAAAACATCAATAAGAATGGCAAAGACAGGACGCGTAACAAATGACAGAATTAGTTCTGCATTGCATTTCGTGCATGTATACATTCTTATTTTCCTTCGCAACCAAATTCTCAGCATGAGGTATTTTAGTTTCCAACTTCGCTTCGTGGTTTTCATACTGGCAATCCGCGGATTCTTTCATGGATAGAATTAAGGCAGACGAGTTAGTGCTGGTCAGGCAGCTGAGGTTTAGAAAGGAACGGATAAATGTTAGGCTGCTGTCGCTCAGCGCAATCCTAATTTCGAGGCATGTTCTCGTCTTGATCGGCTACCTGGTTTTTACTAATAGAAATGACCTGCTTGTGATTCTGGTATCGTGATGTCAAATTTGCAGTTAATGCCATTAGGTCTGGCTGTACAGCACTTGCTTTTAAAATGCCAGCAGATAAGAGATTCAATCGTTTACTTGACGATATAAGAAATGGTAAGAAATCGCTTAAAAACTCACAATTTTTAACATCTAAATGCTAGAGTTGACTGCCCATAGTTAATCAAATTCATGTAAAAAAATCTGTTGAATTTTATTCTACAACTAAGGCTTGAGTCTTTTAATTTCTCTTACAACATCTTCCCAGTCTTCCCAGCTGGTGCGTATGCCATATTGTTTAAGCGCTGCGTTTTGAACTTGCGTATCGGACAAAAAATCCAGGCTTTTGAGCTGCTTGAGACTTTTCAAGGCAAAAACTCATTTAGCTCGCTGCCGAGAACTTTTTTTTGAATCACTGGTTTTGATTTCAGTTTGCCTCCATTTTTCACAGCTGCAGTGCGTTCGTTCGAATGCGGAATTGAAGTATCGTGCGGACTATTGGTTTTTAGATTCTTCTTGACGCCTTCTGATAGTGCTATCGAAGCAAGCAGGATGAAAACAGCCAAACGCATTGCAGATAACAGTCGATGCAGTGGTAGTGGTCGTAGAAGCAAGCAAAAATGAAAGTGATTGTTGGTGGACCTTGTGAATAAAAAAATTGGAGATGAGGCAGTTTTAAAGCTCAGACTTAAAGATCAAGGCAAGGAAGGGGAATCACCTAAACTCCGACATAATCTGCTCAAAAAAAAAAGTAGCATCTTACGTAAAAATTTACACGAACGCTTGCCGTCCTGAGCAAATTAAATACTCGTCGCATTCTGTTTTGAAGCTATTACGTGTGTTACAGAACTACTGAAGGATGAACCTCCGACAGATCATCGCTATTTCTAGGAAAATCATCGCTATTTTTGCGATCCAACCGAGATTTGAAATTTCTGTGCGGAGCTTGATATCAAAAACTGCTCTATAACATACACATGGTAAATGGCGACAAAACTTGTTTTCTTGGTCCCTTATGACCACGCCAAATTTTGAAGATGCCAATGTAAGCAAATAGTTAATTTTTGACCAACAGCTGATATCCGGATCATAAATGTGCAGCAGTATCATGGATGCCCTACAAAAATATTACGACCAGTATCATGGAAATGTTGATAGATAACGTACAGTCAAACCTGTCTAAACTAAACATGCAACGAATTGAGATTCTTGAAGCTACTTGCCTATCTACACGTGGAGGTCTGCAGTCTTTCAAATCAAGTCATGAACACGCTACACCATACCGATAACGTGCGTAGCTGATCAATGAGAAAGGCAGGATACTTGTAATAATTTGACGTTTCACATCGGCAAGATCGCTCAATTCGGGCAAGAGTCGGTGTGCCTCGTGCATCCGTAGTAAAGCATGCCGGGCTCCCGGGCCAGGCTTAGCTTGTTGGTAACGAGTCGGCCATCGTCGTGGGTTTTACGGTGGGGGGGGTCTTGATTCTTATTGCGGGATGGAAAAGGGCATGGAATCCCAAACTCCTACCCGGAGGAAGCTGAGCACTCATCTTGCAGAGCGGCTAGGCCATGTATCGTCGATTGAGCCTGGGGGTTTTAAGGGACTTAAAGAGTCACTGCGACATTTCTCTTCGGAGGACACCTCAGCAAACTTATCAAGCATTTCTTAAAGCGCGTCGCTTGCGAAAACCGCGGTTTTGCTAGTAATTCGTTGAGCCGTTTAATTTGGTGAACGAAAGTGGACTTCAGATTCAAGTTTGCCTAAACGTAGGCACGGTAAAGTGTATAAAGGGGTGTGGAACGGATACTTCAGCGCAGTGTATCAAAACAGTAACGGAAGTATGAGACCCTGTATGCTCCACATTATATCAAGGAAAGGATGTGCATTAACCTTAGGTAGATAGCTCTCACACATTTGATCGGTAAATTAAAAAAAATTACTAAAGATATAGCAAGATCATTCGATGAGCCTTCATGTATGTCTAAAGCTTTGGTATTCACGAGGATAACACATCTTGATAAAGTAGAGGTTCGATTATACGTGAGCTGCTGGAAAGTGTATGTATATGTTTAATAATTGTGTTAATGGAATAAAATCTAGTTATACGTATCCTTAAGATAGCAAGTCAAACTAACCCGGTTTCTTATGCGAGAGGCTCTGATGAAGCGCACGGGATTACCTATTGTGCGTTTGTTGACGCGAGCACAGAGAGTCAAAGCTTTTTCTGTGGAAAGTGCACGGCAACTCCGTTGCACCAGAACTTTGGTTAGCAGCGCCTCACCTTCAAGCGAACAATATTAGAGTATTTGCTAATAATGAGTGAACTTCTCATTTTGTGATCCTGAGCACACCTCAAATTTTACCACAGTTTATCCTCCCTTCTACTTCCTTTGCTGTGATGCTTGCCTCTGGTGTCATCTCTGCTGCCACAACGATGCAACTCCATACTTGCTATCCACGACGAAAACAAGCTGACGTCACAGCGCTCAGACTCTAGAGCTTAGAAAAGCTCATATACTCACGGCACCTCAACCAACCAGCCGTCTGCTCACGTGCAATATCATCTGACAATGCGAGATGGGAAAAGATCAGTGCCCGTCCAACCAGCCAGTCCAGCCCTGAAGGGCGGACAAATCGAGATTATCACGTCGACAATCGTACGCAGCGGCATGAAGCACTTTGTTTTGCGAGGTCCCGTAGCGATATACGCGCGCCTAGAGGTGTTTTCAAGCTATGAATATGAGCACCTAGAGCAGAAGATTGCGTTCATGACGCCACCGCCGATGACAGATGAATCCTCCCGACCAAGGTCGTTCATGATGAGCAATGAGTCCTTCGCTGGGTAAGAGAGGCCGATATGGCTATGGAATCTGCCATTGCTCCAGAATGAGCAACAGCGCGTAGCGCGAGCTATCTCCAAGCATGGGGAATGGGCACTAACGTGCGGTGCTTCGGTTGAAGCTGCGTTCGACTCCTGGAAAGAGCTATAGCGTCAGTCTTTTGCGAGTGCATCGTCTGACGCAGCAGCCCCTAGTATCTCTCTACGGGCATCAAGAGAACGGACGCGTTGCCTCCTATCTAAGCCCTGCAGCTTTGACGGCGATCCGGCGTCTGTATGATGACGGGCAGCAAGTCTCAGAGACGATCCTTGCCGCGGCAAAGGCTGCTGAACCTGAAGCTATTCCTGACGCTATATACAGCATCAAGGCCCGTGTATCTTCCACGCTGTTTGGTGTGTTGCGCCCTGCAATGGTGCTCGGGCTAGCAGCGGTGAAGGACAATGACACAGTTGGGTCGGTCATTGCCGATGGAGAGGTCCGACACGTCTAGCGCTAACTTCATAACATGTTGATGCTGTACCTCAAGTCTGATACTGCCAAACAATGCTTGGTCGGTCAGCAAAGCAAGTATTCAGATCGGACACTTCCGTCTGGCTCACTCAACCACTTTTCCAAGACTTTCTATGCTGATGTACTTGGCATCCGTAGTGAACAAGTCGCCAGCAATCTGTTTCGAGGTTTTCTAGCCAGCGATTGCCAGCCGGTCTATCTCAATTATACGTATCGCGCTTCTACGGGCTCTATTGTGTCTGGAATATTACGCTATTATTCCATCTACTCGAAGTGCCCAGAAGCTCTACTATTAAACTGTCAAATATTTGTGTGACCACATCGTGATGGGTGGGTTACTTTACTCGGCGCGGACAAACAAAAAAGGGTTCTTAGTCGACCCAGTACTACCTGAACTTATCAAAGCCATTCCCTCATGCTTAGGAGTTTCGACTCGACGGCGTACCAAGACGTCTACATTTACAGTCAAGCGCTCTCGTAATAGATCTGTTGATACCTTAACCCGCGCGCACCTTCAGCCTCGACAGCACCAGCCTAACTCAGATACATTGCGTACAGCAAGCTCCGGCGATGCTACATCTATTGATGCTTTCTAAACTATTTCGCTGGGGGTCATTCCTACCAACATTACGCCGTCCAGTCCGTCCTTACAATCTCCGCCACGTAAGTGTTTTGTGAAACGAAGCGTAGCAACTGCCAACGTGCAATTTCTCGCCTGAGTACTGGGTAGTACTAAAGAATGTTTTGATGAGTGTGCGCGAGCAGACGCTACAGTTTGACGGAGTGGATAAAATAGGGTTACACGTACCCTTGTATGAAAGGGCGGGTCACACAAGATGATGTGACCGTATACAGGTGTGGACTACACAAGTTGGTGTAATCACAAGATGGTGTGGCTACACCGTAACAAGAAGCCACTACGTGGCAGGATTGCTAGTAGTTATGCATAATAATTAGGTTTTACAATATTAATTTGGTATTGCTATATTAATCAGGAAAACCTAAGCTTTTGAAATTCAGGCGGCTCTGCAGCAACTCAAACAAATAAATGCAGTTCCGATTTTGAACGGAAGAACCTCTTTAGCTCGGTTAATTGGAGGTAGCGAATCGCGATCCGATACACTCGTACTGGTTCTTGTAAAGAACGTGAGGTCGGAACCTTAGCTTAGCTTCCTTTAAGCAAAGAGCTACGGCAGCCCCGCTGCAGTGGACGTCGGCAACCGTCTTACTGTTAAAACACTGGAAGCACAGAGAAAGTGCGGATTAATTTTCATGGGGGTGAGACGCCGACGTGCGGGCTGCTCCTCCTAACCTACAACTATCCAAACCTCACTTAACCTTTTACAGGATAATATCGCTCTCTAGGTAGCGGTCGTTCAGCGGGGTATGGATGAGGCGAACAGGATGGAGAGGGTGGAAATCAATCGATCCGAGTCAAACGCTGTTAAATCAGACGATCTTGTGAAACAATGCACAAGAGCAGACTGTAATTTATGGGCAAAATATTTTGTCTCATGCAAACCAAGTCCTCACTCATTGACAATTTCGTGATAACTCACCTGATTTCGCGTGCAGCCCACTCAAAGCCACCTTTGAATTGTATTTCGGTGACAGGCAAGTGGAAGAAATTGTTCAGAGAAGCCTTCCCAAAGACACGAAATAATTTTTTTGACGAGGTCGTTCGGTGGGTTTTATATCTCAACAAACACGGTTTATACGATGTTTCGAAGGCTCTTGCACTTTTGATTTCTGTTTAACGGTGGGGGCTCCGGACATCTATCGACAGGACATGTGTTAACATGTAATCTGCGAATTTGACGTAGCATGTATCACAGTATCACCTGAGCGACTCTTACACCTAAACTTGCTGCATAGTCTTCTTTGGAACGATATTGATGCCATAATGATGAGCACATCGAGGCTACGAGATTAGACGCTCCAAGTTTCGCCACCTTCAGTAATTACGAGCGTCCACAGCGTGGTTACCGGAAGAGGATGGTATCACCATGTTTGCTTTGTTGTCTCTGGGCGCCAATGGGGAACGAGTGAAATCCCACTACCGCTTTCCATGGACCGATGTTGTTCAACTGTTTGTCAATACCGGTGGCATCAAGCAGAATGGCCGGAAGTTTATCAAACGAGTTATTACTCAATACAACATCGTTGTCATTCAAGAGACCTAGTTTCGAAACGCACATCACTTGTCCAAGTTTAATTTCAAGTTTTATCGACGTCGGGTCACAAGGTATTTGTTAGTTACCGTAACAGCGGCAGCCAGCGCAACCCGGATCTCGAAGCTGTGAGGTTGCAACGTTGATCCATCCCGATCCGCCCCTATCTAAAACCTTAGGCTTATATTATTAGATAGTAAAACCTAATTAATAACAAAAGTACGTGCAGTCCCGTGGCTGATTGTTACGGTGTAGTCACATTATTGTGTGATCACACTGACTTGTGTAATCTACACCTTTGCTTGGTCACACCATCCTTTGTGACCCACCCTGTATACCAGGGTACGTGTAATCCCGTTACCCCTGGGTACTTATAACCTACGTAGAGAGACTGATTCCTGAGAATGAAGACGTTACTATAACAGGGTTACACGTACCCCGTTACAGCAACACACCCGAGTATCTTCATTATCAGGAATCAGTCTCTGTTTGTCAACGCTACTGGAAGCTTAAAGGCACCACCAGCGTACTCTTTGTGATTGTAAAATTAATGAAGTACAGTACAGTGACCGCACCTTGAGATGTTCTGCTAACCTCATGTGAACTACTGTGGTATTTTCTAGTGTTAATAATGAGTGTGTGTCTGGTCAAAGTTTTATAGCCAAGAAAAGAACAAAATTGCTTGCAACATGAACTTCACATCACATGGGCGCCTTCAATACGCTTGAATATATATACGAGAAATTCCATGGAGGCATATTTTACTTCTTCGCCATAAAATGATGGCCTTTCTGAATCAATAAGGATTAGCAGTCTTTGCTTCATCGTTACATATTGCGTGCGAGTGATCTCTGCCCGTGCCTTCGTGTCAACGCAGCACCGTCCTGATTGACATCTTTAGATCGCTAGATTGCCAGCGATACCGGTCAAATCGGGATGAGTCTTTCGCCACAATTGGCACAAACGAATACAGACAAGTCAACGTTTCTACAGCCAGACGACTGACGATGAAGTAGCTCAGATCCTGAGTATCGGGATCATCACCTTCCAGGTCGGCACCAGTTTTTGTTAAAGCGAGACGCTAAGCAAGTTGGAGCAGTCCAGCAGGTCTTGCACTTGCGACTCGATTTGCTACATTATTTGAAATAGGCCGATGAAGAACTTTGTTGCTCGGATTACCCGGTATATCCAACGTAATTTCTTTCTGTAGCGATGCCGATGTTACGAAACCTGAGAGACGGTAATCGGGTGTCGTCTCTTAAACACTAAGCAACTTTTCTACTGCCTCTAGCTCATCCAATAACATCTCAAATCGTATCTCGTTGCCATCATTTGACTACAATCTTTGTCGCCAGAATCATCATTCAAATCGTCACTTGATTCGTCGGAATTATGTCGGAGGAGTGTCCGAAAAGGCGACCACTGCGGCGTGGTCTGACTTGTCGGTAGCCGAATGAAGTATTTATGTCGATAAGAAATCGATGAGTAACGACACGGCTAAAGCATCTGCCGGATTCTAGAACTTAAGAGCTGGATCAAGGTGGTTCTCTCGCTGAAAAGCTGTACCGGCAAACAGTTCCGAGTATTCACGTACGTGGACATTTGCTTAGCACGTGTGCATACGACAATTGCAGCCACTCATCCAGCTGCACATTCTATCATCTCGGTCTTCAGCACTCGACACACAAAAGATATCCGCATAAGTAACATCGCTTGATGTACAATGTAAAGGACCTAATACTTCGAGTTGAAGCAACGGACGTTGCAATTCCAAATAAAATTTTAAGCTTTCCTAAACTATGCGTACAACACGGACAGCGCGTATTTGAGATTTGTGCAGTTTTTTAATCGATTGGAAATTGGAATCCAAAGCGACTTCGACGTACAAACAAGGAAGCTGAACGACGCCATGGGCTATTGCCAGCAAGCGACAAACTTGTGCTTGTGTGTGATTATACTAATAAAAGAAATTTGTTTAAGTCATTGTGTGACATTAGTGACGAATGTACTTGCAGATTGCGATAATAACAAGAGTGGAGGTTTCTTAAGCGCTCAATGAGCGTGCAATTTCCCGTAAAGGAGTCGGGTGCATTATAATTCATAACAGACAATTCTCTCCCTGAACAACTGCTTCACAAGACGATTATATGTTGCTGGTGCATTTGACAGCCCTAGCGGCGGCTATACTTCGTTACAAATTCAGCGATCTATCTGAGCCGTGTCGAACGGCAAGGAAACGCGATCGCACAAGATATGCCTGATTAGTTGGGCTATGCCCGGGTTCGCTGTCAGAATCAGCGAGACTTGGCGGCATCCAATTGTACGTCCAACTGATTCTCGTGGAATGAGTGTCCATGTTCTGTTCTAGCGTGTGAATGCTTGATTAACAGCAAAATATTGTGATATTGTCTTGCCTTATATTCACAGCGCCAGCAAGTGACCAGAAATTGTGAATTTAAGAAGAAAAACTTTGGCCTGATAACGTGATGAACGTCTGAAGCATTTGCTGTCGTCGCCGCTAATATCTAAAACCCTCGGTTTCACTCAGGCTTACGCCACAAGCAGCATATCGACTGTTCGTTGTGGAGGCCATATTTTTTTGCAATTCCATTTGACGACTGTCGTGAATTCAGAGGATACGAACATGTCGACATGTGCGTACTGAAAAATCGAAGGAATTGACTACTATGCGTGACGGCCGCGTACGATTAAGCTACTTTCATGAAATTTTAATCCTGAATGTGCTAGCAAGCGCGGTTGAGTGATACCGTCACTGTTCGCTTAGCGCCGGGGACTTGTGCCACTGTTGCTGCCGCGTTAAACTGATGCGTCTGGTGCGTGTAGGGATGGCCATTGTATATGCATCACCCATGCATTTTGATATCTTAAATCGGTTCGAATTGTAATGCCACGAGATTCTGCTTCAATATGATCCCGACATTTTGGTCAATTGTTTTTTCGGGACTTGTTGTTTGTTGCCAACGGAAATGAGGAATTTGTTCAAAGTTTGTTCAGTGTTATTACACAAGACAATATTATTGATTAAAAACTTTCAAAAATAGACAGCTTACAATTCGATCTATTGCAACCTTAGAAAAGCGGCCAGAGCTTCTTTAGAAACACTTGAAGCGGTCGCATCAAGAAAAAGCTTGACAGCCTCGTTATCTTTGTCGAAGTCTTGTAACGCCATTTGATGCCGAATTACATTAATGTCCAGCAGATTATTGTCAAAACATCTTTTGTCGATGTTGCAGTTCGTGTGAATAATATTGGAGGCTGCTTCAAGCTGATTCATCGAAATCATGCTTGCACTCTCACCTGCCAGGGCGCTTAAAGTTCAATAAATTATGTTAGACCAATTAAATTGAATATAGCGGTTCAGTTTTAAAACCTGAACGCTTGCTCAAACTTGTCGCGTTCGCTACTTTCTAGTGTCTGGAATACCCCACACAACACGAGAAGCCGATTATGTATGTCAAAGATCTGATAGGTCAGGTCAAGTTGTCACCTTCGCAAGAAAGATTTTCTGAAAATCTCCGAGCTCGATAGTGCTCGAATTCATGAAGTCAAATTCATACACAAGCGCCTGGGCTTCAAGCTTTGTGATATGGAAACCGAGCGCTCGGAGACACATCGTCAGCTGTTTTGCACTCATACTTTCGGCGCCTTCTACCGCTACCTCCCAAACTAAGCGGCTTTCAGCTTGCTGCGCTGCTGTCAATTGCTTGTCCTTTATTTGCTGCAACACCGTCATGCCTCCCAGTTGCATTAATATCATCGGTTACAAGACGTCATACTAGAATATCACCGAGTGCAAAGTATTATTGGTTAAATGCAAACGATGAGTGACAAAACTCTGCACATGGAACGTATGAAACAAAATGGCGTGTTGCCCTACTCACTGGCGCCCCAAAATTTCCGTAGCGTCCGCCTTCTCCTCCAGCAGTTCCTCGGCAGTGGCTTTCATCATTGCAGCAACTCGCGACGAGATCGGTAGTCCATTAATTACTTCATATACTCCATTACCCGTGCACTTCACGGGAAATGAGTAGATTAGACCCTCTGGCACTCCATAT
>NW_020187732.1:308491-308605 GCF_900000015.1 Plasmopara halstedii | reverse complement strand
TTTCGCAAACTTGGGTGCAGATTTGTCGAAATCTCCCAATATAATCCATTAAATCCTTCCAATTTGATTGCTTCAACGCAAATAGTTGGTCTCTTAAACGTTCTTGGGGATCCC
>NW_020187732.1:284357-308481 GCF_900000015.1 Plasmopara halstedii | reverse complement strand
CCGTGGCTATCAGCAATCGCAAACGACCCTCGCGAAACGCTTTCATGGTTGTTTCGCGCTGCTCTTGAGCAATGTCACCATGCAGCACTTGGCACTCCGTCTTGATCTCGGGATGCACTGCAAGCTCATTACAATCTTTTTTTGTTTCAGCAAAGATTATTGTGCGTGAGTCCTTTTTGGCGTAGACACCAAGCAAGTTTGCGAGCAATGTCGGGCGTCCTTGCCAATGACATGGAATGGCAATATGTTGTACATCTGTGGATGCCTGATCATCCGAGTCTTTGACAAGATTCACGTACTCGGCTTTTTTCATGTACTTGTCAGCCACATCTTTCACCCACCTTGGAATCGTTGCAGAGAACAAAAGCATCTGACGCTTGCCTGTCCTCTCGTTCTGTACCATTTCCATAGCAGTGAAGACCTTCTGCACGTCCTCACGAAACCCCATTTCTAGCATAGTGTCAGCTTCATCAAGTATGAGGAACTCGCAATTGTGCAAACGCAAGTTACCACGGTCAATGTGGTCAATCACACGACCAGTTGTACCCACTAAAATATCTACACCGCTTCGAAATGCGTTGTTCTGTGACTGGTACGAGGCACCACCGTAAATGCACACCGTACTGAGTGATGGTCCCGTAAGTTCAAACTCCGAAGCCACTTGTTTAGCCAGCTCGCGAGTGGGAGCCATACAAATGACACGAGGAGCACGGCCACGAGCACGCGGGCGCTTATCCTTTAGCAAAAGCTCAATAACAGGCAGAGCAAAAGCCAGTGTTTTTCCCATACCCGTGCGTGCGCGACCCATGATGTCATTCCCATCCATAATTTTGTCAAATGTCATAGCTTGGATAGGAAAGAGAGTGTGAATACCTCGGGCCTTAAGATTCTTCTTGGTTTCATCGCAGATGCGAAAGCTATCAAGTGAAGGGTTCTCCTCGCCTCCAACGTGAGTAGCATTTTCGCTCTTCATTTTCTTAGCTAAAGGAACCTCCATCTCACTCTCACCCGTTTCATCAGCTAAATCCGTTTCGTCAGTCTCCAAGTCGCTTTCGCGGTGCCGCTTTTTGCTCTTTTTTTCCTTCTTCTCCTTCTTTTGCTTCTTCTCCTTCTTCTCCTTCTTCACCTTCTTCTCCTTTTTCAAACTCGAATGAGAGTTTTCATTCTTCCTTTCTCGCGCTTGTTCTTTAGCTATTTTTTTAGCCATCTTAGCAAGCTTTTTCGCAGCCTTCTCTTCCTTCGTTAGCTTAGGTTTCGTGTCGTTGAGCGACATGCTTGACCTGACGTCAAGAGATGCAGTGAGCTCCAATCAAGTTCGAGCCCAACCAGCAAACGATTGGTTGGAAACACCCGTGTGGTGTATTCCACACATTGAATGTAAAAGTGGTCCACCTACAACAAACAGTTGTGTATATTTGGTGTATTCTACTTTTTATCAACAGACCCCCCCATTCCTCATGGCGGACTTTTCGCTGAGTGATAGCTCGGCTACGTGGCCATCAGGAGGTGTCAACGATGGCAAGCGCCCGCCACTGCCCACGTCCTTTCGACCCGATAAACGTGGTCGCGCAGCTAATGATAGCTCTGCGTCCGTGGAAGTGAGCGGTCCAGCATCTTCCGGTGGACGATCTGGGATATCAACCGACGAATTGTCTCATTCAGCCAGCTGGAAGTCGTCAACATCGTCTACGGATGGTGCATCGGGTGATGTAAACACGGGAATTTACACACGCGTATATCTTAAAGTCAAGGCACCAAGTCGTTTGGGCGAGACAGTGCACTGCTCTGGCTCGTCCTTTATTATGGGACACTTTAATCCAAACGAGAGTATGACACTTGTCACGACGCCTGACGAATACCCATACTGGAGGACAGTCAAGCCCATGATATTGCCGCAAGGCGTACCGCATCAGTACATGTACGCGCTCTTTTCAGGTGGAGTTTTCAGCTCTTGGGAACAGATTGAACATGAGAGAGTATTAATCCCCGAAGGACGCGAAATGCTTGTAGTGGAGGAGTATGGAAACTACACTCAAGACATGGAGCTTCTTCCAACTGGCGAGCGCATCGAACGCTCACTGGTTTACGAGCGGCGAAGAGACGAAAGTTCTGCAAAGTTACAGGATAACGTGTTGAAAGACATTTCAGCTACTGTGGACGAAAATTTAAAAGGAATGGAAGCCACAGTGGCAGTTAGAGCTCTGGACGAGAAGGATATGGTAGACGCAAGATCTCCACACAGCAGCGTAGCAGGTTCACCCAGTCAAAGATTTCGTCAATCTATAAAGTTGCAGAGCCGATATAAACGATACATTCCATCCAGTTACCGTCCATCGCCAGATGCCATGCTGTTTTTAGTGTGTTACCATCTACCAGTCAAACTGACTAAATCGACGGATGATGGATCATGGACTGCTACTTGGAATCGTGACAGTTTAATTTCTAGAAGTGACAATAGTATTGCAGAAAGTGTGAATACGACGTGGATTGGATGTGTCACGTATCACGCGCGAAGCGACCTCGAGGAGCTTTCAGAGGATGACAAAACTGAAATTACAGCAATTTTGGCCGATATGAGCTGCATTCCAGTATTCATTGACCGCCAACTAGCTGCAAACCACCACGGTGGATACTGCAAGAGTAAATTATGGCCCATGTTTCACAATGTAGATATTTTGGACATTTACTATTCAATCTGGGACCGTGCCGAAGTAATTGAATGGAAAGAAGAACGTAATAATGGAGAGTGGTGGGATGCGTATCAGGAAGTAAACAGGTTGCTGGCAAAGCGAGTAGGTGAGCTATGCAAGGAGAATGATACGGTGTGGGTGCACGACTACCATTTACTATTGTTCCCGTCATACCTTGCGAATATGTGTGGGATCGCAAAACGCAAACGGCCGAATATGGTCTTCTTTTTGCACGTGCCATTCCCTACCTCTGAGGTCTTTCGCGAACTTTCTCATGGTACGCAATTGCTAGAAGGCGTGCTGGACGTAGATGTTGTTGGGTTCCACTCGTTTGATCATGCGCGTCACTTTCTAAATGCCTGCAAGCGGTTTTTAGGACTAACCTACCAATCTCGACGCGGTGGCAATCTTGGGGTGGACTATCATGGCCGTAATGTGGTCATTACAATAAGTCATGTGGGTATCGAAACGACGCTTATACGGAAAGTTCTAAATGATCCGGACGTGCAAGAAGCTGCTCGCAAATTGCGGGATAAGCACGCAGGCAAAGTACTTATCGCCGGTGTCGATGTTTGTCAAAGACTGAGTGGTATTCCACTTAAGATGCTGGCGTTTGAACAGTTTTTTAGCAACTGCCCGTCTTGGAAAGATAAGCTTGTTTTTGTAGAACGTGCGACATTGACGCAAACGAGATTGGGTGATCAAAACTACAGTAGCAACGAAATTAGCAAGTTGGTGAAGCGAATTACTAAGGCTCACGGCCCAGGGTGTATAGACTACGAGGAGTCGTCCTCACCACTTACGATAGAGGAACGTGTGGCGCTGTGGCTTGCCAGCGATATTTTGATGGTAACATCTATTCGCGAAGGACTGAACCTCAAACCACTCGAATTCGTGTTTGCAAAGGGTGTAAATTCGACTGATCGACCGGGCGTTGTCATTTTAAGCGAATTCTCAGCGTGCTGTTGTGTTCTAAACGGTGCTGTGCGCGTAAATCCGTGGAATATCACAGGGCTTGTGAACTCGTTGGACAACGCGTTGACAATGAGTAATGAAGAACGACTTGGTCGTCGTGCGAGAGATTTACCGTATATTACGAATCAGCCAGCCGCCAATTGGACAAAGCAAGTGCTGTCTGTTCTTCAAGAGGCAACAGAGAACTCAGCAGGAGACGAAGAACTCACAAATATGGAATACATGGACACAGAAATAGGCCGATCTCACGTTGTGCGAGTGGGAGATCGACTGGACTTCAAGCAACTGAACATTGACAAAGTCATCGAGGCCTATATGCAGTCCAATCGACGTATGTTTTTGCTTGGTTATGGCGGCACCGTTGTTGCTCGCGAAAACATTGCCATGTACGTTAAAAAGGATTTTACTGCCGTGACAGGTAAACGACCGTCTTCTACCATGATGGACGCTTTGAAGAATTTGTCTAGCGACTCACGCAATTCAATTTTTGTCGTGAGCGGCGTGACTAAAGCAACTCTAGCTGCGTCTCTTGGACACATTCCTGGCCTTGGTCTGGTGTCTGACAACGGCGCGTGGTACTCATGGGCGCAATCAACAGGCGGTGATGATACAGATGACGTGATGATGCAGGATAGTGGCAATTCCATCGAACGCCGCTGGCACCAACCCAATTTTAAGCTTGACTGGCGTCCAGTTCGAGAGGTGGTTGATCCGATTTTAAAAGTCTATTGTACACGTACAAATGGCAGCGTCCTACGATATGCACAACAAAGTATTGCATGGAATTTTCGCTCTACAGATCCGGAATGGGGACTGTTGCAAGCTAATTCATTGCAAAGTGACTTGGAAGAAGTTATCCGTGATCTTCCAGTTACTTTGATTCGTAAAAAAGGCTTGTTGGAAATCGTGCCTGAGGGGCTAAACAAGGGTATTGTGGCCCGTCAGATCTTAACGCAAGACGTGACGACTGGTCACAGTCATCCAGATTTTCTCTTTTGTATTGGAGACGACACGACAGATGAAAGCATGTTCAAGGCAATTTACGACTATTATGCAGAGCGCACCGAGGAGAGTGTGCACGGACGTACCGCTGGTACTTATGAGGATCACGTTACTGCTACGGACGATGGTCCACTTCACCACGTTTTCACATGCACAGTAGGCAAAAAACCCAGTAACGCACATTTGTATGTCAACAACGTGGACGAGGTCGAGCTGCTTTTCCAAGCACTGGGCAAAGCAACAGGCGAGGTGCGGTGATTCATCATGACTTTCAAGATTTGTCTTCTCATGGATTTTTGCTTTCAGAAATCCTCGGCGAAGTGGTAAGGATTCGAAGATGGTAGTAGCTAGCATCGTAAGAAATGCTTCATGTGAAACGCAAGCGTGACGAAAGAAGTAGAGCCCTAGATTTCGGTGGTAGTATTTGCAACGTATCTATCGTGTGGCAATTTACCGAGTTTCCATCAGCTGGTTCTTTCTCTTGAAACCTTGATGTGACTCGACTTATTAATCATAATTTAAATTGCCAGCTGAGCTCAGAAGGAAACGTGGTACATTATTACAATACGTCAGTCTACATGCGAAGTTACACTTAATTTCATTCATCACAATCGACAGCAAGCAAGCAGTTTTTTTCCCATCGTGTCTTATAATATGACGAGATATAACGTCCCTTCTCCCGCCAAGCTTTCCAGTCTGCCAGTTCTTCAGGCAATAAGTCGGGAACTAAATTGGTGCTCAGCGAATGATCAGACTCGGTATTGTGCAGAAACATTGCATCAGTAATCCCATCGTAGCTCAAACGGTAATTGCCGCGCACCACGGACATTTTGTGACCGGGGACGTTACTGAAGACTACACGCTCGCCGAAAGGAACTTTGCGCTTTAAAGAGCGACCAACGCCATCCTGGACGAATCCTCCTTCAGGCAACCCTGTAATATCCGCCAAAGTATTCAGGATATCATAGTGCTCTGCAACGTCTTCAATCTTTAGACCCGCGTACTTTCCAAGACGTCCCTCTGCAAGAATGAGGCCGGGTACTCGTGTGAGGGCTTCTTCGTCAGTGTAGATTATGTCATTTTCAGGGGATTGGCCATGATCGCCATAAATGACCACTATAGTGTCATTTAAGATACCCTTTCGATCCATGCGGTCCAGAAACTTTCCCAATTCCATGTCGGTAAAATATCGAGCTTCGAGATACCTCTGAAGTCTGGCTGAATTTTTTTCTCCCTTGTACAAGGAAGAAAAGTCAGGTTTCTTCGATTCTGTAAACCACTTTGGCACTGAATCGAAGGGCCAATGGGTGGTGATGGTACAATGCGTGATAAAAAGCGGCTTCTTTGGGTTACCTTTCTGCTCGCGTTCCTTTTGCGTGGCAATCTTGTTGACGAGTAAGTCCCCAAGAATTTTAAAACTCACGTCGTCATGAGCCCCCCAATGAAACCCTCGATGGGAGTTGCCTTTCCAGTCCTTGCTAGTGATATTTAGATTTTTTTTAGCCAGCTTCTTGATGTGATTGTAATTCCAAACTGAATCAAACCCGTGGGACGGAAGGAATTTATCCCAATTGTCATGGGCAATGGTTGATCCGGTTGTGAAAAAAGTTTCGTATCCCTTAGCTTTAAACAACTGAGGTAAGCCAGAAAGCTTTGTGCCCGGTTTGCCGTCAGTGAGACCAGTTCTTACGGCATTATCATACGGTATCTGCCCAAACAACACGCTCTCAATAGAGCGACTTGTAGGATTGCTCGTCCAAAAATTTCGAATAGCCACGCCACGCTTTGCCCACCTGTCAAAGTTCGGCGTAACGGTAAGATTAGTTTTCTTGAACAATTGAGAGGGGTCGTTTTGTCCGACAAAGTATCGTGAATCTCGAAAGCGAAAAGATTCAACGCTGATAAGAAGAACGTTCGGAGGACTGTCTTTCGATATTTCAACGTCAAACGCAAGCTCCCCACGATATCCTGTAGTAAGTCGGTAGAGGGTGTCGTTTCCAAACACCTCATATTTTTCGGTGGGGTGAATATAATTTTCTATCAGTGGCCGGTTGTTTGCATCAGCGAATGTAGAAAGTGCCTGGGGCGGCTGAAGAGCCTGCCCAAACAGCTCATTTAGCGTAACGTTAAGCGCCGAGAAAGCCATTAAAGGCGAGCACTCACAGCACACTACGACAAGACCTATTGACACGACAACGAGACAAACGAGGAAAGCCGAGATTTGAATCATCTCGTGAGCAGGATGTTTATTCATCAAACCGACATTTTGGTCTTGCGAAATCATGCCTTCTTCAAGAGGAATTTCATTGTATTCTGACCGATTGATGAAATTCCATGTAGTATTTCGTGTGACACCACTGGCAGGATTTGCCATCAGGTGTATCGGAGTCCAGGAACTGAGGTCCGTCCAACTCGCCATCGTTCTTACAAGCGCAAATATCGTAGCATTAATAAACAAAAAGGCAGCAACCACGTAACATCGATAAAGATCTTCGGGCGACATTGGAACTTGACTGAGATCCCGTCTTTCCCTTATTGCTGTACCCAAGAGTTCAAAAGTAAAGCGCATTTGTTGGTTTAGTATAAGTAACAAGTCGGCAGCAACAGGTGCAACTACAGCAACGAAGAGACTCCACGATACTGTGAACGTTGCAGAGTATGTGACAACTCGCACAATTCTTGAATTCATCTGAGGTTTTAATTGCGCGATGAAAGTGACCTTCAGCATGTCGAAGACATACAATGCACACACGAAGTAAGTCGTGCAGACAAAATCCTCGATGAATCCGAGACCCAATGCAGTAACCTTATAACTTGTGGTATAGTCTTGTGGACTCCCGTACATCATTGCCAATGTCTTGAGAGTAACGCATCGACTCGCAAAGAAGCAAAAGAGCATAAATGCGTACACGAAGAACCATCCAAACCATGGGCGATGAAATATTTTTTTGATCATCTGACGAGCTTGATTTGATGGACCTTTCTCTGATATCGAGCTGCGCTTCCAACAAACACCATCAGTAAGAACGGGAGGGTCTGAAAGTCGACGACCAGATATACACACATGCTCGGTAACCATGAGATAGAGAACTGAAAGCTGCAACTACAACACGTGGCAGAATAAACAGATTTACAAACTGGGTATAGCTCTATTGTATTTTCTGTTTCATCTAATAGTAATTGATGCGACTATCCCTCTTTCTTCTTTTCACACATTGGGTCGTCGTAATCTGCTATTCTATACTGTACTCGCCTTTTTTTCTGCTAGCCGAACATACGGTCTTAATGCTTTACATCTTTTGTTAATCCTTACACCAACATTTTATTTGAATGTTCTCGGTGATGGGTCTTCAAGTCGTTTGAACGGTATGTATTTCTTTGAGTTACATGCCGTACATAAAACATTGGATCCACAATGTGCGATAACGCTGGATGGTCGCGATAAGATCCTCACATCATCTTCTAATTGTCGTGTCGCAACCGATAGTGTCCAGTTGTAATGACCGATACCAGTTTCATGAAGGCGTTTTAGTCTTCAAATAGCGCTAAACAAGAAGAAAATGTCCTTATGACACGTGTGTTTATTGTGCAACGCTCTCGGCTCACATACAGAAGATCACTCAATTCCTAATGACTTAATATTCTTGAGCAACGAAAGCAGATTCTGTCCAAAGATGTGCTTTGAGTCGTTGAGAGAGCGAGTTCATGGCAGAAAAAACTCAAAATAGCTTTTACAGGAGCATATGGTGACGCCATTAACTGAATCTTCATGCTTTACAGTGCGTGAGCGTGGATTTGTTATTCTTCGCATAGGGCTGGCAGAAAATTCTGCGATTCCACTGTAGAGGGTTGAAGCGATTATGAATCGAGTAGTAGAAATGTCGGTACATACCCAGGTTTTCTGGTGAACAGAGCGACGAATTGATCGCTATTATAAATTTGACACTTTTATTACATGGTTATGGGCAACAGTATCATTAACACAATTACATTTCTCTTTCGTCATGTTGAAAGTATAGGCTCAACGTATGCATGTGAAGTCATCATCTTCAAATAAGATTCGAGGTTCACATTCTTACAATTGAAGCGTACTACAATTCTCACACTTGTAGTATCTCACAATTAAATTACATAGGGATGAAGTTCGTAGCGCGTTTGTACCGTGTAGTCAAAACGTAAGGCTCGACACTGAGCAATCTTCTTCTGTCCTCAAATGACCCTACAACCTAAACATCGAGATGCTTCCTTGAAGTATATTCAGGGTTCCACTACTGCAACGACCGACGACACCGGGAGAACTGATGCGTGACGCACATTCTGTGACTTATCCGAGGAGATGATATCCACCATGAGAAGCAACACTTCCGAGCAGTTGCTTTAAGTCATCAGTGATCGCTATGAGCCCTCCTTTATCATTCCATTACCACCACCAACGCCCCAAAATGTACTTCACTCGTTTCAAAATGCCCTGGTCGACTCTCGCGGCAGAAGCAATAATTGTAGCTCCTTTGAGTTACAAAAGCTGCCAACGTACTCACTAGTATAAGACGCAAAGTGTAAAAAGAGTACCACAACGATTAGTAGCTAGCCGACAAAGCAACATTGTTTGTAGTGCGCATACTAACTGACGCGAGATCAGTGCCCCTCTTCTTCCATCCTATATCCTCTGCGAGTCGTAAACTGCGCGTTTTATCCTCTCCATGCTCCTTGCAACGTCTGTTCAACAAAAATGGATTCCGTCCTGCGGCTGGTAGCAGACGTGACCAGGGACACCTGAATCAAAGACCTATTACAGGTCCACTGACGCTGTGATGCAAAATACCAGGATAGGAAGATGACAGCCTCACTGCATGTTTATGCTTGGAAATTGTTAAATATACGAAAGAATCGTTCCTGCCGAGGAGTATGTCAAATAGCCTTATTACAAGTTCAGTTCAGACATCGCACTTTGAGCAGTTCCTGGGTTAGATCGAGCATGAACTGGAGGTTACTTCCATGTCGACAGAGTTAAGATAAGCTTGAAGGCGTAGGAGATATCGGAGGATCAGTTGTCGTCTCCGTCCAAAGCAGTACTGCGTACGTTCAAATAACTTCCTAAGTCGGGCAGTATTGTAGAAAGTTTCGGTGCAGGTCAGGGCTCTCTATAATTTGTTTACACATCGCTTTGTTGCACAAGTGGTGAATGCTCAAAGTTTGTTACATCTGTTCGATGAAGAAATATGCTCTCTTTGAAAGTTATAGCACGGCTGTTGATCATGCCATACGACTTATGCTTTAAAACACCTACGTATTGTAAAATGGTGCTCGTGCGCCAAGTATATCGCGAAATTGTTCAGGATTATGCACGTAGGCACTACGTCCAAATATTCTGAGAAAGTCTGTGGATGGTTATAAGGTGCACGGCCGTGGAAGTCATGTTGATCAAAATAGTGCAATAACATACGCAGTCTACAAAAATGCCATCAAACGGTAGAACTTGAGTGCGATCGATAATTCTCGCTGGGCGACCTCGTTTTCTCGAGTGGTGCATGCACCTCAACTGCGCATGTGTTCCTCATTCCATGAAAATTTTGGTCGAATTCTTCATACTTGTTCTCTGCATTGTCTGCTTCCAGAAATTGAAATTCACAGATCCCAGCAGGACGCGTATATTGATGCCGTTATAAATGATTGTACGGACTTCTATTCTTCTAAGCCTCCTTTGCTTCTGTTCGTGATCGGGTACATGGTGATGTAGACCAAGAGATTATCGATGAAAATAAATAAATATCTAGGAAGACTGAGCTAGGGCGTTAGGCCATGCACTTTCAGTAAAAAATGTATTGACTCTTATTAAGTTGGAATAGAGAGCACGCACTACAGAAGAATTGTGCATTGACGTCGAGAAATGACTCATTGCTTAGATAACTGATGGCTTGGTTTCTGATAAAACTTGCTTATGCGTACGCTAGAACGACCCAGTCTTTTGTGTTAAAGCAATTTTGAGCATTGCTTACCTGAAGTGACTGATTCGATCTTGATGTTGTTTAGGCCAGCATGGGTTGCCTTAACTGTGTTGATCGTGAAATACGCGTCACAGCGCATTGCTTGCGATCGTAGCTAAAGCAAGTAATCATGCTAAAAGCTACCGGGGTGTAGAAGCTGGGAGCCTGCATCACATAGCACCTATATGGTGCTTTTTAAGTCAGTGACTTCAGCCTAACTTTGCCATTTCCATTAACGGGTATTTAGTAGAACCGATAACTTTTGGATATCGTCGAGAACCATACGCATACATCCAAAATCGATCATCCAGATGGATTATAGGGATGCAATGCTTTTCGTGGCCAAACTAAATTACGGTCCCTGCAACACAACATCACGGCGCTCTTCGTAAAATTTATTGCAATCATCGAAATAAACATCGTTTGCTCGATCGGTAGTCACGTCGATCACTATTTCCACAGCAATAGTGGCTGGCTGTGTTTATGACCAGACTCCCTGTTGTCGTGGCGACACGGTTACTGTGGTTGACGCTGCTTCCCCAGTGCAGGATGCACCGTGCCAGCTTTTACCGATGTGGAGGGAAAATCACTTTGAAGAGTGATAGTGCCAAATGATATGGCATAGATACTCACAGTACATGAATGAAGAAAACGTGGTCGGCCCCCTTTACGTAGCTTTCTGATCTAGAAACTCATTTAGAGTTGATTTTGAAAAATTTTAGAGATAAAGTCTACCTCATTTTTTCACAACAAAAATCGGTCTTCACAACTCAGTGTGGTTACTATCCTAAATCAGGCTTTAAGTAGTAATGCTTTGTAAGTGCGATTTGAAACATGGATATGTTGCAAGAATATTAGCTGTTTTTGGCTTTGAGAAATAGTTTAGACTAAGTCATAATTTGTGAATAAACGTGGTGATTCATATAATGACTTCACACAAACACACATTTGTGTCAAGCCAATAGCACATAAATACTTCAACACTAGTGCATCTTTACTATATTCGTAGTGAAGTAAGTAATTCATCATTGGTGCATACCCACATACTATTTCGACAATATTTACTTCTTGTTTATGCAGATCAAGGAAATTGGATATCGACGCCGACGTCAAATACAAAGTTTTCAAAGCATACTCTACTTGCCAATGTGTCGGAGGCGCCAACGAGATTCCATATTTTTAGAATTTCTTATCAAGCGTTGTCTTTGGGCAGAGTTTGCATAATTCAAAGCCAGAGTTTATTGACCTGGCTTATTTTCCAAAAGCGTTTACGAAAGTGACCGGCAGCAATTTGCACAGATGTGAAGCAAACTGTGCCCTATGGCACAGCTTTCAATAATATTCGAAAACGGATGTTAGATATAGTTGGGGTGCGATAAAAGCAGCGACCATGCAGGATTTTAGATGACGCCAATGAAAAAACGTTTTTACGTCCGAATCTCGCCAGCTAAACGTTGCAGGAACAGTTATCTGGTTCACAACAAATATCGTTTTGCCATTGAGTTGTCTCCCGTCAAATCGAGATGAAGTTGTTTGACTTAAAGTCTTTTCTGAGGTGTACAGACCATGCGTCACTGCGCACAACGACATTGTCGTCGATAAATTCTCAGAAAATGGCAAGGTATTTACTTTATGGGCGATAATATCTTCAGCGTCAAGCATAATCGATTGAATAGCGGATGAGCTTTCGCGTTCCGTAGATCATGTGTAAAATCATGTCACGATGAAGATGTTCGGATGAACAATGCTATCCGTACGACGTACAATAAAGAATGAACCTGTGCTGCGGTTTAAACTCGTTAAAGATAAGTTTTGAACTCACAAATCGCCTGATCTGATATGTTTCCAGCGTGTTTATACAACTATTTCTTATCTCAGTGCATGCCGCAATACAGCAGGAGTCGCTCGACGGACAGCTTGTGCAGCGAGGCTGCCGTGGCTCTTTGCTTAGAGGAAGCCAAGCTAGGGTCACCGAACATACATTTTATACAAGAACGAGTAGGAGTGTAGGGGATCGCAACCCGCTACGTCCAGATTACTTTAAACCCATTAACGAGGTAAAGACGCTCTTCCGCTCAGAATTGACACTGTGTTTAATTGTTTTGTTTGCACAGAGCCGCCAATATCTCAAACCTTAGCTTTTTTTGTCATTAAATAGTAAAACCTAATTTATATGCAGAACTACTGGCAGTCCTGCCACGTAGAGGATTCTTGTTACGTTGTAGCCACACCGTTGTGTCATTGCACCAACTTGTGAAATCCACAGCTTTGTACGGTCAAACCATCTTGTGTGACTCACCCTTTCATACAAGGGTACATGTAATCCTGTTACACTCTTCCCAAACAAATTGTGAATACCCATAATTAACACTTAACTGTCGCCTCATACGAGGCTCGCGTATTCGAGTGCAGAGAGCTGCCGTAGCTCTTTGCTGAGAGGAAGCTAAGCTAAGGTCACCGACCTTACGTTTTTTCCAAGAACCGCTACTTCTGAGTACTAAAGCCTTACCAAGGCAAACGAACACTTTTGTCCATAAACTAACATGTATTCCTACTGAAGCAAAAGACGCGATGACTCAATCGTTAGGCGTCTACGTAGTTGCCCCCCCCAGTAACGGAGTTACACGTGCCCTGGTGAAAAATGGCGGGTCGCACGATCTTGTGCGACCAAACAAAGATGTGAATTACACAGTAAGTATGATACACACAGTGGTGCGGCTACACCGTAACAAAAAGCCACCACGTGGCAGGAATGCCGTTAGTAATGCACATTAAATTATTAATTCGGTTTTGCTATAATAATTAGAAATTACTCTATTAATTAGAGGAACCTAAAGTTTTAGATATTGACGGCTCTGTCGCAAATAAAACAATTAGATATATTGAACAGAAGTATTCATTTGCCTTGGTAAGTCTTTAGTACTTAGAAGTAACGGATTGCGACTCACTACATTTGTACTGGTTCTTGGAAAGAACGTAAGGTTGGTGGCCTCAGCTTAGCTTCCTCTAAGCAACGAGCTACGGCAGCCCCGCTGCACTTGGTAGCACTCTTAGTCAATCTACGCCTGAGTCGTTATGACTGATCCTCTATGAGGATGGAGAAGTACTCCTTGTTGCTCCAGGGTATGCAGGACGGGCTTAATAAGCTGATGTTCCTGCGGGGCCCTGAGGGCGTGAAGCACCTCGTTGCGCAAGGGTCCGAGGCCGTAAGCGCGCACCTAAAGGCGTTCTCAAACTATATAAATGCTCTGCTAGAACACTTACAGCAGAAGCAGTCAGCGTCGACGGCGTCTATGACACCACTGCCGACGACAAATGATTATTTCTGACTCATGGGCACTAACGTGCGGTGCCTCGCTGCATTATCCTCCTGGAAGAAGCTGAAGCGTCAGCTTCTGCGAGTGTTCTCACCGCATGATCAGGCATATCACGTGCGATCACGTTTCCTTGCTGCCCGACAGGGTAAAGAAGAGTCGGTTGACTTTGTCGAAGAGTTATGAACTCTCGTGGACAGCAAATGCTCTCGTCGAGGCGGTCGCAGTGATCGTCTTTATGCAGGGCTTCCGCACTGGTGTGGACAGAAAGGAAGTATTCCGTGTGCATCCGTCTTCTTTTGAAGAAGCGGGGAATGTGGTATTGATGCCGAATTCAACCTTAAGTCCGCACGACATGGTTGAAATGCACAATTGCATAGCTCGTTGAGCGGGAATGAGTTGATGGCCCCCAGCTGTGCTGAGAGAGAGGGCAGAGCCACGAGCTGCTGGGCAGCGTGCAAATACCCGACAGTGATTTGTCTGTGGAGACAAACCTCACCCTCGGACGGGTTGTCCCTTGCGCAAGGCGCGTAAAGCTTCGTCGAAGCGACGTCCCGCTTTTAACCAAACTGGTTTGACGGGAAACGAGACCACCCGTAGGTGCGGGGCACCCTACTGGGGAAGGACTGAGATCATTTAAGCCTGGTCGCAAAGGCGACCGTGAAGGGCTTTGATAAGCCACGGAAAATCTTTATCAATTCTGGTGCGTCGGGCAATCACGCTCGACACTCCACGATAGAAGGAGGTCAGCTGCATGCTGAAGTGCTGGAAGCGCGGTTGAGTGACACCGTCACTGTTCGCTTAGCGATGGGGACTTGTGTCACTGTGACGATGTTCCCTGTGGACCTCGGTGTCAAGTCCCTTGACTTCGATAGCGTTGAACGCTGTCTAGGCTTAGACTTGGATGAAAAATATTACCTTATCCTTGGTATGGTATGGTTGGAACACCATGAGCCATAATTTTATTAATTAGTGGTCAAAGACCTTGGTCGCTACGCGCACGTCTCCTGGTGGAGCTTTGGTAAGTCATGCCTAGAAAGCAGATGCGCTATTGGCGCGGGCACTGGAACGGAGCGGTCAATGTGCTAGATATCGGAGTATCCGAATTGTTCAACACCGAAGGTGTATTGGACAAGAGTCTCGAACGTGGCTTGCGGGCTGAACGTGGAGTGGCACGTGACCCACTGAGCGCTTTTCAAGTATTTGAGTAGTCGCTGCCATGGTGTCAAATGAGTGGCCAATGACGCGTCGGAAAGGTTCTGTGCTAGAAAATTTGCTGCCAAGAATGGCATGGTTGGTCAAGGGCCGAGGCATGAATGACGAGAGCACGTGGAATGGTACGTCAATTACTGATCACTGCTGACGTTACGAAGCAGTTGCTGCGTACCATGAATGGCATGGTCGGACGAGGTCTGAGGCATTGAGAGCGAGACCCTTGTGACGCGCGAGGAGTGGCTCGTTATCCACCGGAAGATTACTGCGGAAACAGCAGCTCTTCGTCATATGTTGTTAATAACATCAAGGCTCCGATGGGGCAGAGTGTGGGGACACTGGACGACGCTGAGTGCGTGTTTCCACTGGTCTCGATGAGACGTAAAACCTCTATAGAGAGGATACGGCGAAGCTGTATGATATCTGCAAGACGCAGGGCGACGACTCTTACCCAGTGTGTGTCGACCATAGACAACAGTATGACAGGAGTGAAAGACGCCGACGTCACCCTCGAGGCTATTTCTGTGGTGGATGCTCTTCTTGAGCTGTACGAGATGTCCTTTAAAGACCTTGAAAACAGGCAATTTAGTCGAGGTGGTCATTATAAGACCGAACGAGGAGATTAACTCGTCGTCGCTTCTGGATAAAGCTGTCCTAGAATACGAAGAAGGTGCTGATTGCACGAAGTAGATCGTCGATTCGGGAGGATCCTTCAAATACGTATTATCCTTTGATAAAGGAATTACAAGGCGTCGTCTCCAGAAATCCGCCGTCGGTCCTACCTCTGGACCAAGGTGTGCGTCGTGAGATCGACCCGATTTCAGGAAACAAATTCTGCGAAAAACTCCAATAGCCTCTGCCCAAGTAGTAGTGTGACGCCATTAACGTGCGAAGTACGAGGCAGGAATGACGGGTGAGATCAAGTCTCCTTATTCGACACCCACGTTTTGTGTCCGTAAGCCGAACGGCATGTGGCGTATCGTTCACGCTAACAAAAGGCTACGAGCTGCCACCATTCTGGCACAAACACCAATTTCTGGAAAGGATGTCCTCCAGAACAATATGGGTGGCTGTACAAATTACAGCGCACTCAACTAAGTCGATGGCTATTACCATTTGCTCATTAGAGCAAGTGATATTCCGCTGACAGCGGTGAGTACTTCGAGTGGGATACTCTGGGAGTGGCTGATGATGCCCCAAAGGCTGTCAAATGCTCCAACAACATTTAGTCGTAGTTGTGCAGGCCCCATCGGTTGTATGAACAGGAATACTTCGACGACATCTTCGTCCACTGCCGTGCGGGGCACGGGAGGACAGGTGTGGAAAACCGCTTCGTCCATTTGAGAGCGGTGCTCGAGTGCATGCGCACGAATACACTGTATGTTAATGCCGATCAGAGCATCTTTGGCGCTGCAGAAATCCCCATTCAGGGTGCGCCATTGGTAGGCGTGGCCTTCCAGCGGATCTTGCATAGGCTAAGGCTATTGTGGACTGTCCGGTTCCAAAAATCAAAAGGACTTGCGCAAATGACTTGGTCTCGCCAACTACTCGCACAAATATAGCGCAAATTATGTGGAATTGGCACGGCCATTGTCTAAATTTAAGAAGGATAAGGAATATTGTTGGGACGCCGAACATCAGGAGGCTTTTGACAGGGTCAAAGACAGCCTCCATTATGCACCAATATTGGTGTTGCCAGATTCCGATCGTCCTTTTAGTGTCGTTATGACGCTTCGAACTTTGCCATCGGCTGTGCACTACTGCAAGCAGACGTTGAGGGGCGAGATCGGGTGAACGCGTTTGAATTCCGCCAGCTTAAGGCTGCGGAGGGGAACTACCCAGTCCTCGACAAGCAATTACTTGCAAGAAAGTATGCACTTGTCGAGTTCAGGGTGCAGCTGCTTGGATCTATGTCATTTGTGATCTACACAGATCATGCGTCATAATGCACTTCGACTCAGTCGCCTCACTTCTCGCAGAGGATGGCCACATTCTTCGCAGAATATATCGTCGTGGTGAATTATAATCCAGGAACGTAAAATTCTCGAGCTCATCGTTGCCGCGCAAGCCGGATCATGAGCTTGCTCATGTCGCGACGGTGACGTCGTCAGTGACGGATTTAATCCGCGCCGCATACGCGGGTGATAGTATGTGTGTAGTGCTGCTACAGGCACTCGGGATCAAGGAGTTTAGAAACTCGGA
This sequence comes from Plasmopara halstedii, assembly GCF_900000015.1. NCBI lineage: Eukaryota > Oomycota > Peronosporomycetes > Peronosporales > Peronosporaceae > Plasmopara > Plasmopara halstedii. Next base: position 291,102 of record NW_020187732.1, on the reverse strand, counting down.
CTAGAAACTGTCGGCGCGATGGAGCGCATGGTTGCACCGATATTCGTTGAGTAACGACTTGCTGTATTATAGCACTGATCAACGGATACGCCACGAATTGTGGTTCCTCACGATGAGAAATTGAAATATCGTATATTTCTATAAGGCCCACGACACTCTTCTTAGCGGTCATCTCGGTCGTGAGACGACGTATAGCTCGGTGAGTTGGCACTACTAGTGGCCCAAGCTGTACAAGTGGACGAGCACATATGTGCACACGTGTGAGACGCGTCAGAGGCTTCGAATGCGGTGGCGCCGCTGGTCAGTTTACCGGTACCCTCCGGCTGTAAGCAGTCCTTGAGTATGCACTTTGTGTTTGGCCTGCCGAAGGACTCGGCTGGTAACACGGGTGTGGTGGTCTCTGTGAACCATTTGAGCAAGATGGTTCATACCCGCTGACGCCGTCATCCCCATGGATCAGGGCTTGGTGGGGGAGGAAAAGCCAAACGGCTATCTGATGTCAGCCTCACCATGCGTAAAGAAGTCAAAGACTTCATGTCTTCTGAACTGAGTGTCTTACGATATGTTCGCGATGTGATGGCTGAGTGCTACGACATGCAGAAGGAATATGCAGATGGAAAAGGAAGAAAAAATGCTGAAAACATTAAGGTCGAAGACCTGGTTTTATCAAACGCTAAAAACTATCCAACACATCGCAAAACATATAGACGAGCCTTTAGCACATCTTTCTGTAGCTTGTTTTGTTTTTCAATCTCGATGTGAAAATCTTCATTTCATACAATTACACAAAAGACAACAAAATCTGATCGATTGTCCTCAGCTCTTTTGAGTCTCTGTCAAAATGCTGAAGTCGTATTTTCTCTCATTTTTTACATAACGTTATCTGAGTCGGCATCAGGGACCAGTAGCTCCACACAAATGTCACAATTGCGGTGAAGTCTCACTCATCAGGAACTTGATAATCAGCTTTTTCGTTAGCACTAATAAAACTTGCGTGGATTTCGCCAACTTTAGCTGAGGTGTGAACACCATTACCCGGTAGTGAAAACTGCAAGTTAGCGGCTCTCGTCTGATCTAACTTCGTTCGTGCTGCGAGCGTGCTAAAATGTGTTACTTTGTATGATCGTCGGGATAAGGTTCATTAGCAGTTCGTAATCTGAATTTGCGCATCTGTTTAGGCCAATTAACATCAACATCAACATCAACCAACTAGTATGCGCGCAGCACGTCAGATATCAGTCCATAACAGTTTACTGGACACGTTGAAATACGAGTCACAATCCTGAAAGGCGTTAAGCATTCCACCGGTATCCACTGCTATCGGGCAGTCAAGGTCTTTCCACCGGATGATTTTTGACACAGTATACGCGGTTTCCTCTTTGCTAGTCAATCTCAGTCATGAACTTTTTATCTAAAGGTGTAAAGGTGATGGCTACGGTCTTGTGAACGTTTACTGATGCTGAGCCCAACCATAGAGCCAACAAACATACTGGAGTGGCTCAAGCAGGCTTAGCCCGGGCTTGGATATCCTTCTGGCCCATAACATTTGGTTGGATTTTTTCTAATTTTTTTAATTTCGAACATTCAGCCTTAATTTTTTATCATTCGGAACGCGGACTTAAGGGCTCTTTCAGGTTGGTTTTGCTGTGGACATTGTAGACGTCAGGTCTAAATTACATGACTTGAAGAGTTTTCTCAGGTTTGACCAAAAAAATTTGTACTGTACGTTCACAAATACAGAGTTGATTTTTTTCTATCAACCCTTTGCTTGATAACGTAAATTTCCAATGCATGATCTTGTGGAGAAAAATACTTTTCAAGCTATGTCTGAATCATATCAGACTTGCTTAATTACGTTCAGAGATGTTTTCGAATACAATGAAGTGTCAAAGTTAGCTCATTTTAGCACTTCTGCAGGCAATGGGTGGTTACATAATAATTAACTACTCATCTAATGATTCACACCTTACTAGTACAAAAAGAGCAAGAACTGAGTTATGCTTGACATACCTTTCCTTTTCGTGTGCTCTTCCATGAAACGCCCAATTCGACGTTTTTTTATTGCTTTTACAGCTCAACCATACATTATCAGTAAGCTAGAAATACGTCTGGCCGTTGCGGTGGGCACATTCCCACGTCCACGATGGCCCGCTCAATCTACTTCATTTAGCCTTTTCACTTCAAGATCTGCATCCTTGTCACGCCAACTTTGATTCTCCACTTGTCGCGATGAAGTCTGTTGCTTTTCTATCACTGGTGACGCTGACCGCGAGTGTAGTCGCAGATACCAAATCAACCACATTTCCAGGTCGCTGTGAGACGACCAAAGACTGTTTAACATATGGATCTAACTACGCTTGTATCTCCGTTGATACAAGTGTTGCGGGACTGGAGCGACTAAGTATGTGCATTCCGGGTGCTCAAGTGTGTAGTGGTCGCATCGCTGGTCTCTGTCCAACTTTTACAACTTGGCCATCAAAGTATCGCGTCATTCAGCCAATTTGCGCCTTCGTCGAGGTCGATAATTGTGACGAGATGTATAACGTGACTATAAGTTCTCATGCTGGAAGTAATGGCACTGTCGATGATGACACTGATGTATCTATTAGCTCTGCTAATGGTACTGGTACGGTTCAATGTTACCAACGGAACTTTACAGTCAATAACGACTATGTCGTGGTGAATGGCATTTATCAGTGTCTTGACAAGGCCAAATTTGTCAATCAAAACGGTGGTCACATCAAGAACATTACCGACACGGTAGTCGAGCAATGCGGATGGAATGTTACAACCCATACACTTTGCAGCGGCCAAGGAACTTGTTCGCCTCTTGTAGATTTTGCTCAGGATTATGAGTGCAAATGTAACGCTGGCTACAATTCTTCCGATCATTGCTTTGCGGTGGTTTCAAATGAATGTAGCAGTGTTGCGCAATGCGGAACTAAAGGAATGTGCAGTTTTGAGAAAGGAACCACAACTGGTGAGTGCGCTTGTGAAGTTGGGGCGAAGGGCAACCAATGTTTGCAGTGTGATGCTTCAGCTAGCTCTGAAGTTGTGTGCAATGGACACGGAACATGTGGTACTAACGGCAGATGCTCGTGCTCTCAAGGCTACAACGGAACTTTCTGCGGTGATTCAACAGGTAGCAAGACTTCGTCTACTTCCCCATCGGAGGCGACGTCTGTGGGAATGGCTACGATAACCGTTATTGCTGCAGGTCTGTTTATGGCTACTATTATATAGAGTTCGTAATATAGAATAATTTGATGAGAAACGATAGTAATTACTCAATTTACGGTATTGTATACAAGCACAAGTCTTAACATAGTGATTTTTCAAAACAATAATTGGCAGCAGCTTGCACATCTCCTTTCTTTTTCTGCAATGCCTCGACTGCAAGCTCACGTGGAAAGCCCACATCGAGTAGCTGTTGCACCCGTTTTGACCTCCGAAATCGAATCACAAGGGGACGTGTTTGAGCTTTGATCACTTTCAGAGCTCGATCGACCTGGTAATGCTGAAGCGGATGGCCGTTCGCCTGCAGTACAGTGTCAAAAAGACCGATTTGACCACATTTCTCGGCACTGAATAAGCCACCATTGGCCCCGCGTGGAAAGCTGGTCACGCACAACTCGTTGTCTATCTTCTGTAAGTACAATCCAAGCAGTAGTGCCTCGCCAAAGCGCACATCGTATTCATCTTCACCTAATGGCGCGTTCATAGAGATGGAGCGGGGACACATAGCGATAGCCGCTGAAACGGGTGTAATGTTTTGTGATATGGAGCTACGACGACTCAGTTCTTCCAGCTCAACATCGATATTATATTCCAACTCGGTTATCGCATGTGTTCCCCGTCCACTTGACAATGTCGCTAGTTCTTCATCAACTCTGTCCAGTTCTCCATCATCTTGTCGCCGTGAAGATGGCATATCATTATCCGAGGATTCTTCTCTGATCGACGGTGGCATCATGTCACCCGGCTGAGAACTGATAGACAAGCTTTTTTGACGCTCATCACTCAGTGAGCCATCATTTACAAATATACCTACAGACGAGTCTTTTCGGTGATCAGGCAGCTCGTAAAACAGCAATACCGGCTGAAATCGGCCCTTCAAACACTCAGATACGACATTACTCCAACAACCCATCTCAAGTACCCGCGAATCATCGAAAAGCAACCACATCTTGTGGGCCGTGCTATAAAATACAGCTACATAATGGCGCCCGTAGTAGCAAACAAACCCTCGCAAGCGGTACGTGGTACGCAAGCCACCATTCTTGAATCGAATTACCGGTCCCGCAGCATCAAAGCATTTGGCCAAATCTACACGGGTGCCAATATTTTCCATCACCCCCTGCACCTGTTCTTTCGTTGCACTCTGCGTGGCCCAAAGGATGGAAACTGCAAACACCATGGGAAAACGGTGGATCACCCGCTCCTTCCCAAGCTTACCATTACAGCCCACTTCCTCACACTTTGATGCTACATCTGTCTCTTGAGCTGTCAGCCGACGGAACATGTGTTCCGTCGATTCGTACTTGCAGGCATACAAGTCGCTCGCATATGTAGAATATACAAGGTTTGAGTACAAATTATACGGTGAGCTGTGGCTGCACTTTCCACATACATAGCGATCGTAAATCTGGTGTGAAAAGACCAAATGCGGGATACTATTATCATCAAAAACAGCTTGCGGCTTCTCTTCAGACGTTTCAGCACTTACGAGCCGAACTAGCGACTTAACCATCATCGTTGTCTTTTGTGTCTCTTCAGTTTCTGTTGCGTCTGTCTGCTGATGCATCAGATTCAATAAAGCTAGCAGTGTTTCCTCGGCATCGTACATCGCTCCTTCCTGAAAATTCTTGTCCGCCGCGTATAGCACACTCAAACCCTTACGAATAGCGCGTGAATGAAGCACTCCACTCGAAGTATCATCATATTCCATCAGCATCGATTTGAGTGCTCGTAACACATTTGATTCGACTGAGCGCGACTCATCTTTTACCTCCACATGCAGCAAGAAATGCCGCATAGATGTCAAGTGCCAAAAACTTTGAATGACTACATTCAAAAAACAATTATTCTCGCCCGATGCATTTAATAGCCCACGATGCACTGATGCTCCTTTGACCCACAAATTCGCTTCTTTTTTGCTAGTAACAAATAACGCGGCAGCATCTGATGGTGACTCCGAGCTCTGATCAGTTTCACCGAGCGAAGGTGTTGACTGAGTGCTTGACGGTAACTCTTCCTCCCCACGACTCGTCAGGACTCTGAGATGATGAATCCAGTCACTAGATGAAGTCGCAGTCATTCCATCAATCTCCAATACCTTGTCTGCATGATCATCTACCTGCTTTACGCTCACTAAAAAAGCAAAGCGGCGGCCATCCCAAGGTGCGACACCAAGTACCTTGTAACATCGCATCGGCTTGACTAGGCCAGACTGTAAATCATCTGTACTGGGCTGAAATTTGAACGTACTGAGCTGCCTTGTATCACTAGTCAAGATGCAATAGCGCATATGCCTTGGACGTACGTTCACCATACTTCGTGTCTTTAAATTAAGCCATCCACGGTGTATTACATCGCCAAAGGCAGACTTGAGAGGACCATTGTCGCTGGACAGCGGAGTGGGTTCAAGCACGGGAGGCTGCATGACCAACCGCTTTGACTTGATCATCACATACACCAAAATCACAGAGACAAAATGTTATAGACTTATATAAGTACATGTTCGGAGAATCATTTACCGTGGAGGAAGAGGGTAGTGAGGTGGGGGCTTAGGCAGAGAAGTTGCCCTAAGTGCCGTCCCGTCGTTAAACGTGTTTTACAATTCAAAGTGAGTTCTGATTGGTGAAAATATATAAACTAACTGACTCAGCACAACAACCCTATCCGTGCTAACGACAGTGCTGGAACAAGTTGTGATAGCCGTAAAGCCAGTCACGTACTTTTTGTCCAATGCTAGCACAGTGAAGATTTTGCAGGAATGCTCAATCAATTCATGACTACAGTGGATCAAGATTGCGGATACTGCGCCGCAGATTCAATTGACTACGTTCGTGTGGCTGGATTAAAAAAAACAACGTTAAGAAACTTGACTAGCGTAGAAGCTGCAGACAATGCTATGACGTACCGAGTGCCGCTTTCTTCTATGTGTGGAATGACTGTCATATCTTCGCCTCTTGAACGAATCAACACTGTTACGTCCAGCCCGTCGAGGCTGAAGATTGTTATTGTCAGCATCATATTCTTCGTCTGTGTCACCTACAGGATCGTTTTCGATACTAGCATCAGACAAGTCTTCCTCACAATCACTCTCAGCTGAGATTTTAACAAGATCTTCTCCTTCTAAACCATCAAGTTTTGCGTAATTGACTAGTTGACGATTGCGCAGCGAACGTCGGCCCAAATCTTTCGCCTTTTCAGATGAATCAAATAATTCAGTGCAAGCAAGGTCATGTTGCCAGCGCTCCTTTCTTTTATTCTTCTCTTGTTGACGAAAAAGCTTCTTAAGGGCACCGCGAGACAACACTTGCCATAACTGCAGCTCCGCCGAATTTACAGAAAGCGATAATTGCTGAACTAGCACTTCAATCGATTCAAGATCGTTGCAAACTGTTTCCCAATCTGTCCCGCCTTCTATCAAACAACGACACACCCATACGGCTGCGTTGGACACCGTCGCGGCGTCTTCCAAAAGAAAGTAGCAACGACCTGCAGCATCCATTCCAATTTG
>NW_020187732.1:282966-284347 GCF_900000015.1 Plasmopara halstedii | reverse complement strand
AAAAACGTGGCAACGCTTTTCGAGTCAAATGATGAAGTAGCGGAATCATATCTCGATATGAAAATCTTTGATTTGCTTATACACCCTGCAACAACCGAAATGACTCAAGAGCAGTTGCTCAAATCTCAAAGGCCACTATCATACTTGTTAACTCGATTCAAGCCGGAAACAGAGGGTGTATTCTTTGATGAATTTTTCCGCCTTCAGCTACACATTCCGTTTCTCTCTTACGCCATCAAAGTATGTAAACTTAATTTAAGACCATATGACAAAGGTGTGGTCTTAAATGACGTCGCTTCGGCGCTCACTACTAACCGTAAAGATGGAAACATTATCACATGGCTGGGAATGTTAGAGTTTGATATTAAAACCAGTCACAATATCGATCTTCTCATTGGGAAGTTGGTTGGACATCCTTGGACCGCCAGCTTAGCGTATCGCTTACAAGCAATGCGTTCCAACTCGTTTGATGAATTTTCCTTGCGTATTCCCGAAGGATTTATTGATAAGCACGGTGTCCTCCTTAATTACGCCGCTTATGTTCGATTCAACTTTATTGAGCACGAGACAAAAAGTTCCGCTATCGTGTTGCCTCCTCTATTCTCGATTCTGGAGAAAACTGGACTTTCGAACATCAAAAAACAGAAAGAGTCTTTTGAGAAAGAGGTGTGGCCGACAAGTCGACCGCTCTCGATTCCGTTTGTTTGTTGATGATATGTGGAGATATATCAATGAGGATCAGCTGCGTCTTTTTAAAGCTGCAGTGCAGTCTAACGATCAAGCGAAATTGGTCAGAGAGACTTTGGCAGGATTCAGTAAAGGCGCTTCGTTTGCCTTGAATCGGGGCGGTACAAAAATGAAACGCACGTTTAAGAGAATGTTTAAGAGCGAGAAATTTGTGCAATGGCTTCAAGCGGGGTTCAAAGACGAGAAATCCGTGCAATCGCTTCAATCTGAATTGGATGGTGAAGAGATTGAGCGCAAACTTTCATTGCTTCTGTCAAAAAGTGGTGTGGACATGATGGAGATAGAAGGTGATGTTGTGAGAATTGTCCACAAAATTCCGGTCAAGGAAAACTTGCATCTACTTAAAACGTTTATGGCGGACAGTGAAGGTGTGAAGATATTTAGATCCTTTTTCGAACGATTAACATTACTTGATGACATGTTAAGCAGTACGGAATTGGATACGGTGCCTATACTGAAAGAGATTCTCGAAGATCAGAATAAAGTGCAATTTCTCAAAGAGGTAGTGAAGGACAAGGTGAAATTGGAGTCATTTAGAATTGATTTGGCCGACAAGAAAAAGATGAATGCCTTGTGGGATACGCTGGGTGATACGAATCCTGGGGCTTCGTATGATCAAGTCATAAAGGATATC
>NW_020187732.1:278822-282889 GCF_900000015.1 Plasmopara halstedii | reverse complement strand
TGTTTACTGCCGCACAACTAGGCAAGGGTGTTGAATTCATTGGTAACGGCGAGGTGCCGATCACGAATGGAGTTGGATTTTGCGAGTACGTATGGGGCTTTAGCAACTGGAACTCGACATGGACGCGCAACAACGAGATGATCGGCCCTGGTATTCAGCGTAAAGAGGGTGTGTTGCGTTCGCTGGTGTATCTACACGTGTCGATCTCCGGTCAAGCTTTGATCTTTGTGACACGAACGGCTGGCAGCAATAATTGGTTCTTCGCTGAAAAGCCATGCAATCTATTATTGATTGCATTCGTATTCGCTCAGGTGGTTGCTTCAGCAGTTGGCTGGATCGGTTTCGGTGGCTATCCGACCGACCGTATTGCCGTGATCGGTTGTGGTGGTAGTTATACACTCATTGCATGGCTTTGGGCAATCGTCTGGCAATTCCCACTTGACATGATTAAATTTATGGTGAACTACATTTTAACCAAGAACACGTATGCCAGCAAGGCATTCACAGAACGCATCAATGCGGGTCACCCATCCTTGAAGCACTCTGTGGTCACAAACACCCAACGCTCAATTCGCGCCAGCCGGACTGTGTAAGCAATAGTAGAATTTAATCATATTCAGCAGTTTACTGTGTAGGAGATCGTGTTAAAAGCAAGGTTGCCTTTAGTATGATGTGAAAATGTTCAGATTGAATAGAAGTGCAACTGCACTAAATTAGCCCGAAATTCTTGGTGATCTACGCATGCTGCACTATGCAATCCAAGCTATTAATGGCACTTCCTTTTTTAGAAATTGGGCTTTGACGCATGCAGGTTGCCAGCTAACTAAATTGGCACGAACCAACCGTGAACAATGGTGGCTGGCGGTGGTCGTACCGGTCTATCCTTGACGCCAGCACAACGCACAATGGTTGAAAAGACTCGCGCTGTCCAGCAGCAACGCATGGCGGCTTTAGAAGCCCAGCACGAACTCAAATCCAAGTCTCGTTTGAAAAAACAGGAGATTAAGACTCGCTGTCGATCTCAACACGCGCCTGCTGCTCGGCGTCTCATCTTGCGCCATGTCGGTGGAGAACTTGCACACGTTGCATATCGAGAGCGAGAGTTGTCGAAAGCTCGATCTGCGACATCTCGCGACAGTAGTAATTATGATTGTAAAGCAGTTGCGAGCAATAATGACGAAGATCAAGTACAACAAAAAGCACAAGATGCAGATGACGGATACGACGAAGAACGTTTCGGTCCCGTGCGTCGTCCACCTCGCAAGCAGCCGCTAAATTTGTGGGTATCGGTACGTACTTTGCGTTGGACAATGTCTACACTGGTGCATTCTCTGGATTAGTTGCTGTATTGCTTTGGTCATGCAGGTTTACAAACAGGAACTTGCTGAAGTCATTGAGGCCAAGGACGAAACTCGACGCAAGCGCCTGGCTGCTGCGACCGAGTATCGTGATCAGCTTGCTCAGCAAGAGGCCGAGAAGCAGCGTCAACGCTTGGACGAGAAGTTTTTGGCTGACGCCTACGCGCGAGAACAAACAAATCAACAGGCCGCGTGGCGTGAACAAGAGAACGTTAAGTTGAAGAAGAGACAGGATCAGGTAGAGGAGGAAGCCCGACGATGGCAGCAAGAACTTCGCATTCAAGCTACGGCGTCTCGTATGGCGCGAGAAAAAAAAGAGCTTAACGAGCATCGAGCCCTTGAACGACTTCGCTTTTTAAATGAAAAAGATAGGCGTCGCAAGGCAGAGCGCAAGGCTGCCGAGATGGAAGAGGTCGCACGAGTTCGAAAGGCAAATGAGCAGCAGCTTGAATTGAAGCGTCAAGCTGCGCTGCACGATCAGCAACAAGAAATTGAGCTTCAAAAAGCCTATTCGAGGAGACTTGAGCAGCAGGAGGCTGCGCGTCGTGCAGAGCTTGACGCGATACTTGTCAAACAGAGCCAAAAAGTGAAAATGGCTCTTCTTAATGTGAAAAGTGCTGAAGAGAAAGCGCGCGAGGATGAAGAGCGTTCGCTTGCAGTGCAAGCGGCAGAGCGAGCTCGTGAAAACAAATCAGTCGAGCTTAAAGAACGCAAGAAGCGCGAGGGTGCTCGTTTGCAGGTTCAGGCCTTAATTCAGCAAAAAGAAGAGAAAAAGTCTCGACGAAAGTTATTGGAAGAAGAAGAAGCTGCTGACGCGAACAAGTTGAAAGCAGACTTTCATTCGTGGCAAAGTAAGCAAAATGCAGAGAAGAAGAAAGCGTTTTACCGCAATCGTGAATATCAAAAGCTGGTGCGACAGCAAATGGATGAAGATATCACGCGAAGAAATGATGAGGACAAATACGGCATGACTTTATTAGAAGCGAAATTGAATTCTCAATTGTTACTGAAAGCAGGAATCAAGTCGCCACCGAAGGATATTCACATTAGGTAGCATACTTCTGAATGTATGAATGTCAATTTTGTACTATTAGTGTATTAATACAAATTTTATTTAGTATTACAAAGTGATGCACGCCTTCGTGACTGTGGGTACAACGAAGTTTGACGCACTTATCGAAGCGTTGGACACGGACGCATGTCTGTCCGCATTGGTTTCTCGGGGGTTTACGTCAATTAGAATGCAGATTGGTCACGGCAAGCACGTGCCACGCGCTTCGTTCTCTGGGTTACTGATGAGTTACTATCGACATGATCCGCAATACAAGCGTGACGTGGCTGCGGCTGACCTGATTATCAGTCATGCGGGTGCTGGATCAATTATGGATGGCCTTGCGCTTGAAAAGAAACTTGTAGTTGTGGTCAATACAATGCTCATGGACAATCACCAGATCGAACTAGCCGAGGCCATGGCCGACCACAACTTTTGCATTCAGACTACTGTACAGGGACTTCGCGGCGTACTCGAAACTGGAGATTGGGATCATTTACAATTATACCCCCAACCAGATGAACAGGCTTTTCCTGACTTAGTAGACGCAGTCATGGGTGTAGCTAAGGCCGATAAGGGGCAGTGAAGAATGATTCAGAATTAGCAACTATTTGTAAGTTGATATACTATTGTACATTTTACTAATAATTTAATACTGAACAAAGCTACACTCATACTTCGGATGACTCAACAATCAGCGTTGTGGATCACAAGAAATAAGTACTTAACTTAGGTTTTCTGTCTGCTTCAAAGTGAGTCCACAACATCCAAATTACACGAGTACTGCCAACTTTATGGCTGCTGCTACATGTCAACAGGATTTGAGTGCTCAAGCTCAGCGACTCGAAAATCATCCGGAAAAATTTTCTTTTCAGCTCTAGGAAATGATTGGCTACCGTGGTGTTGTGCGAATTTTTCCATCCAGATCCGTTTTGGTAGTATGGCGAGAGATTTTTTGTAAGCTTTCCAAGGTTGACTCAGAGATTCCACCTTATGCTATTCATGATCGTTCCGATCGTCAAATTAAAGGAGGTTGGCTCAACGGAATCGATTAGATCAAATAGTGCGCGATAACACTGATTAAAGCGGTGGCAAACTGTGTCTGCAGGAAGATTATAAGCTCTTCGATGGCTGATATTGTCTCTTATACGTTCGATGTAACTTCACTCTGCCATTCCTGGATATTTAATAAGCGATACCGTTAAAAGTATCAGTCCGTCTCTCCATACCATCAACAGTAGATGTGAGAGATGGACTTGTACTTCTGCGACGCAGATATCACATTAAATCAGCACTTGCCGAAGATTAGACACTCCACATTAAAACGTCGTCACTGCGTTGTCTTCTTCCGCATTATCAATCAATTAAAAATCAATCATTTCTGCCATTATTTCCTCGATAGAAACAGCCATTTCAGCATTAGACGCGGTAAATGATCTGGTCTTGACAGTCTCAGCTATGACAGCTGTTTCCTCACACAGCTCCGTTGTCGCATGCTCTTCGACCACCTTTTGTTCCTCAACTGGCTCATTTGGCTTGACTGATATTCCCATGACCGACTCCATAGCCTCCATGACTGACTCTGTGGACTGCTCCTCACCAAACACATCATCGGCGTTTTCCAATTTTGCAACCACTGTGTCTAAGATATCGTCAAA
>NW_020187732.1:278468-278812 GCF_900000015.1 Plasmopara halstedii | reverse complement strand
GACCAGACTATGAGCTTGCTCATGTTACAACTGTAACGTCGTTTGTGACGGATTTGATTTGCACCGCGTATGCGGGTCATGGAATGTGTGAAGCGTTTCTAAAGGCTCTAGGGAGTAAGGAGATTGGAAACTCGGACAAGAAATTGTCATCACGAATGCGTGTACGATTGCACCGATATTTGTTGAATAATGAGCTGCTATATTATAGCACCGATTCAACGGACATACCAAGAATTGTGGTTCCTCGTGATGAGAATTTGAAATACCGTATCCTCTATGAGACTCACGACACGCGACTCAGTGTTCATCTCGGTCGTGTGAAGCCGTACAACTCAATGACTCAT
>NW_020187732.1:278348-278458 GCF_900000015.1 Plasmopara halstedii | reverse complement strand
CAGAAAATGATACTTAACCGTGATTTGTAACAAAGTATGGTTTGATATTGCTTACGCAGACCAAATTATGGGACCTCAATGCTTACGCAAACCAAATTATGGTACTTCAA
>NW_020187732.1:252281-278338 GCF_900000015.1 Plasmopara halstedii | reverse complement strand
ACAAAACACCGTCGGGTGCTTAAACGCTGCTTGTCAGTTCGAAGCCTCCCCCCTCTTTCTCAGCATAGCTGAAATCTATTGGCTCAGGCCCGCTCGACGAGCTCTGAGGGTGTGTACTCCAACGAAGTCGTGCCAACTTATAGTTGAATCTGGCATTCTATGCCACATTCACCGCTTCTTCAAAAGGAGACTTATGCACACGAAAGATTTTCATTCTGGCCGCGCCAGTGCGGAGGCCCTCCATAAGGACGGTCACTGCGACCGCCTCCGCGATGCCCCGGGGCAAATAGGAGTATTCCTCCATCCTAACAGAGGATCAGTCGTTACGACTGAGGCGTAGATTGACTATAAGTGCCACCAAGTACAGCGGGGCTGCCATATCTCTTCGCTGAGAGGAAGCTAAGCTGAGATCACCAACCCTATCCAGCGAATCGCAATTCACTACCTCCAGAGTAGTTAGAGACCTTAACCAAGGCATTTAAAATGAAAACTGTATTTGATTGTTTTGTTTGCGACAGAGCCGCCTATATCTAAGTCTTTAGGTTTTTATAATTATATAGTAAAACCTAATTAATGTGCACTAAACTACCGGCTATCCTGCAACGTGGTGACTTTTTGTTACGGTGCAGCCACACCATTGCACGGGTACACCATCTTGTGTAACCCACTTATTCATACAAGGGTGCGTGTAACCCAGTGACAGCATCGGTGTCTGGATAATAAACCTGAGTTGCTTGACAAATATCTTTTTCGATTTTCAGTCAATTCATGGTTTCTGGAGAATTTTAAGGGCCATGCCTAAAGTGAGATTGTCTTTAATTTAGATCTGGATATCCAGCTTCACATGCTATCAATAAACGAAGTTTACTAAGAATTTCTTCGATTCCCTAGCGGATTTCGTCATCGCGAGACTTGCAAGGATACAGCATTCGTACTCGACATACTCGATCTCTCCGCAAATGTGCTTAGTACAGTACTAATATGCCGCAAATGATTGAAATTGGTCTTTTAATGGTTTCCATTATACCTCAAACCCAATATGCCCATGTCAACGCCCAAAATAGTTTGTCCATAAGCCCTTGACGGGTGGATCAGAGCCTTGAGCATTTGTAGTTAAACATTTATGCGATGCAAGGGTTTGAAGCATGTATTGCCAAGGCTTCGCAGCACAAATCGCATGAGTACTTCTCTTCTTTAGACGGCATCGATTATTGAGTCTTTCATCGCTCATTTTATGCGCTAGTTTTACAATCGTGAGACTATTAGGTCAACGCTCTATTATCCTGCTTGAAGCAAATGACAGTCTTGACTTTCTTTCCTGTTTCCTCTCAAGTGCATTAACATCTATATAAAAAGTAGAGCTCTCGAAGTATCGGTGGAACTTCCAACAACAGTCGATCGATACTTTCCTAAACAAGTCTCGCCACCGTGTTATCGTATCAGATGGAAGCCTCCATACAAATAGCATATCCTTCCAGGCCTCGAGCAACTGTCCGTGCTATTCTATCGAATCCGACTCAAAATATGAGGGGGTAAAGCGTAGCTTGTTGAGCCGAAAACATGTCATGTTTCACTCTTTTCCCGAATGAGATTTGCAAACAGGTAGAAGTATTCACAGTGGCACTTTGAACATAGACAGCTTCTGACTCTTAAGTTTTGCTTATAGATGCATTGAAGAATGAATATGTAAGCAAGATCCATTCAAGTACCAACTTTTCAATCCGGAAAAAACTCCAATAAAATGTAAATAGCTGAGAGGGATAAGTTAATTATACATCCCCAAGTTGCGACGCAGCTTGAGGCGGGCAGACTGTTTTTAATATCACACTGATATCATGTAAAACTCAATGCGTTTGAGCTTTCCGAAAGACAATTTTAAATGTGCGCGTACTTCGAGGAAGTCTGGACAAACAGAAATATTTTTTCTCTGTCAATATTGAATAATGAAATGCACAGCTGATAGCACAGTCCGCTGCATCGCAATCGACGCTCGACGCTCGGCATAGGTATTCGATAGCGAAACCAGTGTATCTAATTAATTGAGAGGCGCTGCATTCATCGGCAACCTCGGTCAGCCTTTCGGTCTCGGCAGAGCTCTGGTACTAGAAAGACGTATTCGGTGCTACCGACATTGCGGTACTGGTGGACCGTCTAAGCAAAATCAATCTTTTTGTTGAACTACTACCGGTGAGGATACAGCCAGGCTGTTTGCCGACAATGTTAAATTTGACATGCCTTGATCGTCCATGAGCTAGATCCGCGCTGTACATTTTTTCGTGGCGAACTTTGTCAAATGTGATCATCACCAGATCACAATGTCATATCCACAGCGATAACTATTTTGAACGACGGTCGAAAAAACGCGTTGATTGCAAATAAGAGAATATTTTTTTCAGCACCTGGGCTGAGCGATAGCGGTTCTGGATTCAATGCTATCAGCCATTGGGTTTGCGTTACATTATGTAGCTCACAACACCGTAGGCTTGAGTACATATAATTCAGTAATTTAGCTCATCCCGTGTTCTTTGAGGCCGCCATAAACTAATCCCACTCAAATTTTGATGGGGGAAAGGCTGTTGATGCGATTCGACTTGCTGATATCAAACTAACTATACCGGTAGCAAAATTATACTTATCTAGCAGCAACTTTCAAAGCGATGTGATGGATGTGTTGTGCTTCGACAAAGATCCAGAATATACATACACCGCATGGACTTGCGAGGGACTGTCGAGATACGAATGAGTTTGTTGCGCCTTAGTAGCGCTGTTCACCCACCTGTCTGCAACCATTAATCATAGAATGCGCCCTCTCTAATCGGACTCTTCGCTGTCTAAGCCAAAATAGGATTGAGCTATACTTCGAATATATTCTAGAGTTGTCTCGCGACCCCGCTCTCACGAACTGCTCGGGTGTAAAGCACTCTGCTGAAGCGTATACACGGTCATCAGTAGCTAAAACACTCTTTGCTCTAGGCAGCGATCTGATTTAAACCTCTTTGTTAAAACAGTCCGAATGCGCAGCTCCAGAAGTGGGTCAAAGAGATGACTTATACCCCCATCGAACGCAAGTAGAGACTCTCGGAAAGAAGCGAAGTGGTGTCACAACGCAAAAAATCGCACGGGGACTATTCACACAAACACCTTACTTTGCTAGCATGAGCAAGATGAGGACCAAGACGATTTATGATCCAATGAGAGCATTAAGGGTAGGTAAGGGTTACGCGTACTCCAAGAGCTCATAGTATTATTTTTGTAATGCCGGCAACATTGCTTTGGCATCGTTGACGCTCACATATTGACGCGCCTTCTGTCTTAGCCTTCCCCGAATACGAGACATGGTTGTGCATCTTCAATTATCGAGAAGATCCAGCTTATTCCAAGCTTTTCATTTGGCTGCGAGCTGTGTCAGCATTTACACGGAAAATTGGTAGCACCAAGGAAAGTTGGCGGTGAACGTTCACATCGATGTCGATGTCGCTTTGCAAAGTCTAGCAATTTGTGACGTTTAAGTCGGACGTCTGCTGCTCATAAAGCCGTGGTTTATCATTTTGACAAGTAGTTAGTAGCTAGCGTTTGAGTTAGTCTATTAATCCATCATTACTATCTCCACAGCATAGTACGATCGCTTCAGGTAGTGCTCACTTAGTGATTTTGGATCACACGTTTCACTCACCAGCTGACTATAACACGCATTCAATACGGTGCGACGAACGGCTTCCAAAGAACTGAGTCAATCGATCCGTGGTGAGCGATGTGATTTGGTCCGAGGCTACTTCAAGAGAATTGCTATGACTTATGTGCTCGCAAACGAGCAAGCTCCGCTTGCTAATCCAGATTTTGTCATTTTGTATTGAATTGAGCCTCGTCGTAAGCTCTTCGAATGATGCCTTGACTTAGGGTACATGAATATGTGCGCAACGCGCGCAGAGATGAAGCAGAACGAAAAAAATGCCTTATTCTTGTAAAGATTCCGTCAAAGGGGAACAGCTTGATTGTATACTAACCAGTAAATACGCACCTGTTGTATCACGACTCAAGGAATCACTGCAACCATTTATATCAGCTACAACCTCACCATCCTCGCTAAAAAGTGTCATGACGTCAGTTGCTGGAGCCAAATGCATCACGGAGCTGAATCAGAAAGAAACACCCGGCGCATTAATGCTTAAACTTCAATATTAGTAATCTGTCATAGCACATTGGCAGTTTCGACTGATGACTGATCCCCTCAACAGTTCCGTGATAGTTTCATATGCTAATACTTCTGAGCTTAGTTCTACGTCTTAGCGTTGTCAGCAGCATATACTAACGAGGCTGTATGCTAAGTCACACACTCAGATCGGATAGGCAATTCGACTGCATTTCTGACGCTTTAAATTTTATGATTGTTATCAAAAATGAAAGTGAACAGATGGGGGGCTGTTTATCGCGTCTTTATTAACTTAAAATTACCACTCATGAGACAAGTGGGAAAAAGAATCAATATGATGGTATCCTACGCATTTCATATTGTTTACTTAATCAAAATGATCACTTGATTCAACAAATCAATATGTACGTCACCTTTACTTTCTTAGCATCTTCCATTTAGTTAAGAATTTATCGTCATGTTCCCACTACCGTTAAATTTCTTTCCTTCATTGCGCTTGACCAAAGAGGAAGCACAGAGCTTTCTGCAGTGGGGGAATTCGATACTACAGCAGACAATTGATGCGTACCACCGAGAACAATTCGACACACAAGAGATACGAGAGCGCAAATGGAAACCAATTAAACAGAGACACAATCTCACTGTCTATCGTCGGCGTGAGATTAAAGGCAATAGTGAGTACAGATACTTATGCACAGGCCGCATTGATGGTACCCTAGATGAAGTGGTCATGGGTCGCTACGCCGATAATACGCCCGACTTTCGACGCATCTCGGGCGTTTATCGTGAAGACATTGTTGACTGTGCCGTATTGGGTGTGATAAAGAAACGAAGTCCAAGTGATCCGTTCTTTCTCTCTTGTTTTAAGTGGATGACTGTCGAGTCACCGGGCAAAGGACTTGTGAAAAACCGTGACGTTTGTTGGTACGAACAGATTGGAATGACTCGCGATCATAATGGAAAAGAAATCGGCTACACGCTAACTGAATCTGTCGACTTACCAACGTGTCCGCAATTTCAAGAGTGCATACGTGCCAAGCTCTCCGTTTGCTACCTGTATAAACGTAACAAAAGTGGTGGAGTCAATGTGTACATGCGAGGAAAGAATGATGCTGGCGGTAAAGTCCTGGACTGGGTGGCGGATATTAAATCTGCAGAGCTTTGGCTGCGGATTGAACAGGCAATGTTGGTAGCACATGCAGTGATTGCCTCTGCGTTAGTTGAAGCGGGAAAGCACACGACGCGGCCATTTACCGATAACAACAAGTGCGAATTATGTCTCACCAAAGCCTCGGGCTTCTTTATCTCGTCAAAAGAATGTGCTGCTTGTCATCGTACTACTTGCTCTAGTTGTGTATCAAAAGTGCGCGTGTTAAGCTCCGACGACTTTCGCTTGCCACAATATGAGCATTTTTGTAAGAATTGTATTCGACTTTGTCATCAAATCGATTTACGCGCTCCAGAGAGCATTGAAAACTTAGTCAAGTACGCGGCAGCATCATTGACAGAGATGGAAATTTTCAAAAATCGTACGAGGAGCTCGGCGCGAACGAGAGCAATTACAAACAAGAGTGGCGATGGTGAAGACTATGAATCTCGTCTTGCTATGACAGCGTCAAGAAGCCTAAGTAGCAGTGGTGGATCAACTCGCACGCTTCCGCAGCCCCTTATTGGCGTCAAGAGGAACGTGATTTAGTCATTTGTGTATAGTCTCATGTGAAGCAAAAGTGACTTCCAGTGTACACTAACAAAGTGATGTCAAGTATTTCGCATGTGATCGCCGTACTCGTGAGTACTAGACGTTGATTTTTATCGATGGAAACTCATTGCAGTGCGAGGTAGTCGTCATCGCAGTTTTTTGTTCACACTCGAGCTCAGATGACGGTGATGCAGCTTTGTGAGCTTAGAAAAATCCAGCAATTGCCTAAGTAGATACTACAGCGTGATTAGTCCGATATGAGTGAAGATTTCACAGTAGGTCAAAGAATCTAATTATTGCAGAGCAATTTTGGCAGCCATAACTTCCTGCTTGGGATTGTTTTTAATATGTGCACGTATGACGACTATTTCCTGCGTTATTTTTTCCCTTCTCTAGCCTACAAAAAGTTTTTTAAATATACATCAACTTATCTGCGCTGTAATTTTATTTGTTAAGGTAGAGTTTAGCGTTTATGGCGGAGTTTTTATCAATGGGCATACCACATACTCGACTCTTCAATCTAAATTAAACTATACGTGGCACTTTGAAACAATCCGGCTCGATGAATTAGACGAACTCGCCGCTCTATCAGCAGTTTCTGTAAATGCTTTTCAATTGCTTGTCTTGCTGAATAGCGTAATACAAATGGCAATGGCTCGTAAATTCTGTTCATTATATCTGACAGTGACAGCTCTCCTTGCAATTTCAGAGCTTTCACAATTTCATCTTCTCGTTGTTGACGATGTTTGATATACTCAGTAATCTTGGCAGATGCATCCTCTACCACAGGCCCGTGTCCGGGATATATCCTGATAGCACTGCATCTTTTCAACTTTGCCAAAGATGCCATCAAGTCGAGAAGTGAGTCAAATACGCAACTACCAAAGCCCAAAATACAGTCTCCCGAGAATAGTATCGATGCTTTGAGATCTTCTCCATTGTTCATTACGAAACAAACGTGGTCATTACAATGTCCTGGAGTATACACTACAGTTAGTTGGTTTTCGCTGCCAGGCACACGGAAAGTCTGTCCTTCTACCAAAGCCTTAATTCCCAATTGTTGACTCTCCACATTGCTCAAACTCAGTCGACGACATCCTTCTTTATCAGCATCAGGTAAATACTTCCACACTCTAATACCAGGAAATCTCTTTTTGAGCTGCAAAATACCCCCAATATGGTCCAAATGTCCATGAGTTACCAGTAAATCGGATATCTCTTCCACTCCGTGAACCTTAAGGACTTCTAGCAACCTTCGTTCAAACGTTCTATTGCCATCACTTGAGTCGATCATTAATCTTTTCGATCCACTTCCTATCACGTAAACATTGGTACCACTTAGTGTCATTCTGCTTGGATTATTGCCCAATACGCGCAGCACTTGACCAGGTAGTTGATCAACATCAGCGAGTTTTGGTAGATTGTGTGATGTTCCAAAGATCCATAACATAATAGAGTGCAGCCGAAGCTTGAAACTAAAAGACACCAATGTCCACACTGGAACATCAGATAACCCGTTACTACTATAATATACAGCCAACGGATACAGTAGCAGCCATGAACTGGTCGTTATGCCTCCGAAAATCAACATTGGTATCCACATTCTTTAGTCCTCTCGGTATACCGTAATTTTGTGATTTGGAAAAAATATATTCTTATAGGTTTGAAAGAGTGACATATTACTATATAGAAGGATGAGTGTAAAATCACCAGCTCCACTCGTATCGTGAGGCAAACAGATACGACGTCAATCACTCGGTCGCTTGGAATTCTGCGGCATTTTGCAATGGGCCATGGTGGATTTCGTCGTGGAGGTGGTGGACGGCGTGGTGGACGTGGTGGACGTGGTGGTCGAGGACGAGGTGGACGCCAGGATAGTGTCGATTTTCGATCTGCGGGTTACAACGACGGCGTTCCGAGCAGCGTAGACGAGTCTGTGGTTGGTATTCAAAGTTTCTTAAAAACAGATGTGAGCGGATTCCATGGTGCCACAAAACAACGATTTTCGGACTTTGTAGTGCATGAGGTGGCGCTAGACGGGCGTATTGTGACGCTGTCGGACGTCAAGCGATTTGTTAAGCCGCAGAAACTCAGTGAGATCTTTAAACACAAAGTTTACGCATTACTGATTGATATGGCAAATGAAAAGATGGAGATTCCAGCGCCAATTATTACTTTAGTAGGTAAATTAGCGGGTAAATTGTTAGGTACGTTCAATGCCAACAAGCGAGCGACTTTAGTGAGACAAAAGCTAAAATATGTTGAGAAAGTTAAGGAGTCAATAGCCGAAATTTGTGGCCAGGAAGTAGCCGAGAATTTGGCGTCGTTCATGCAGAAGATGGTGGACTTACAGGTGAAAGAGCAGGAAGCGAAGCGGTTGGCAAGAATTGCAAAGCTCAAGAACCATGAAAAACAAGAAAATGACGACTTAAGTGCTCAAGTGAAACCAGAAAGGGACGATGCTTTTTATTTTCAGCCCATTCAAGACAAGAAAATGCGTACAGCAGTGCACGATATTGTGCGCGAATTCGGCAGTGACGTAATTGTGGCAGACACAACCAAAAATAATGACGGAGTGCCGGTTATTCGTGTTCGTAGTGTAATGGTTGGTGGATTGAAGCGAAAAGATATGGACCAACGCAGTGAAAAGAATAGTCGTAACTCATGGCCGAAAATTCGACCGGATTACCTTGAATTTGTGCTGTATAAGCGCAATTTGGAGACAAATAGTGCCATGCTACAGCTTGCGAAGGCTTTGAACTCAAATGTGTCGGCTTTCACATATGCAGGAACAAAAGATAAACGTGGTATTACGACACAACTGGTTACTGTCTATCATGGATCGAAAGAGCAATTAGAAACGCTAAATCCCGCTAGTCGTGAACTAGATTCGTGCAATTTTATCGTGGGCAATGCAAAGTACGTTTCAGATCGACTGCATCTTGGTGACTTGCGTGGCAATCGCTTTTCAATGGCTATTCGCGATCTTCCAGATGATGACACGATCTCTGATGAACAGATTCACAACGCAGTTCGTAGTTGGAGCGATCATGGCTTTATTAATTACTTTGGACTCCAACGATTTGGCACCAAAGCCATTGCAACCCACGAAATTGGACGAGCTTTGTTACAACGTGATTTCAGTCGCGTTGTGAGTTTGCTTATTTCACCTCAACAAGGTGACGCAACCAAAATTTTTGAGGCTCGTAAAAATTTTCTTGCCACGCACGACGTGGAAGCGGCGCTGAAGGCGCTGCCTCCGTACCTTGTCGCAGAGCGAGCTGTACTTCACGGACTTCGTACGCACGGCTTGACGGCTTATGCTAAGGCAATTCAGAGTGTTCCGCGCCATCTTCGAATGATGTACACACACTCGTACCAGAGTTATGTCTGGAATCTTGTAGCAAGTGAACGTTTGACGCGAATGCCAAGAAATGCGGCTGTGGTTGGCGACCTCGTCATTCCACACGATACGATCTTAGAAGAAAACGTAGAAGATACTTGTGATAATGCAGATTTAATGGAAGAAGCTGTCCCTAAGGCCAAGAAACCTCGGATCCATCCTCGTTCAAAAGCAAATGTGACCCTTGTCACGAAAGACAATTTGAGCCAGTATACGATCTACGACGTAGTCCTCCCGCTGCCAGGCTATGATGTCACGTTTCCAGAGAACGCAATGAAGAAGCGATATGAGGACATTATGAAGGCTGACAGCATTGACTTTCAAGCATTGAAGCGTGCCACCAACTCGGAGTACCATCTTCCGGGTTCATACCGTCACGTGCTCAAGAAACCTCTTAATGTGGAGCATGAAATCAAGCGCTTTAATGACCCCACGTTACCGCTTTTAAGAACGGATGTTGATCATCTGTTGTGTCGTCCCGCTCGAGTCTCAATTCCCGACGGCAAGTATCGTGCCTTATGCCTAACATTTCAGCTAGGTCCATCGTCGTACGCAACCATGGCAGTTCGTGAGCTGCTTAAACAAAGCAGTAATCTCGACGTGCAGCTTCAGTTAAAGCAAAAGCTGGATGCACAAAGGATGAATAAAAGCTAGACTAGTCGTCAAATGTTTTCTGAAATGCCTAAACTAGTTTTTGCTATGTATAATGGATGATTAAATGCCGTCTTCCCACTCACGTCGCTCGATTTTGCTTACGAAGCGATCACCACCGCTGAACAATGGCAATTAAAAACTAAAGACTTAAGATAGATGAATGCAAGCACGAACGTACATGTTTTCTCTCAAGATGCGCCAATAAAATTCTGGACGGGACCCCTCTATGGTCTGCGTTCGACTGAGCATTTGCACGAACTCTTCATCGTGCGTAATACAAACAAGTTGAAAGTTTTGCTGCTGTGAGCGCGCGCTGAGAATGCTATGAATTGACGACCAGAACAAATTAAATGTTGACTAAAAGTGATAATACCAACGAGCGTACGCACTCTGTGATAGCCTGTGCAAGCCCAAATTTGTTTTCCGTGTCCAGATTCGTCGTAGGTTCATCCAGCGCCAATATACCACAGTTTAAACAAAACGTCTCAGCAAGAGCCAGCCGAATCACCAATGCCGCAAGAACTTTCTGTCCAGCACTGCAGCGACCTCGCATATCGATTGCAGCTCCAGCTTTTTTCATCATGACACGGTAGTCATACGAGCGTGCAGCTTTTGATACGGCACCATCAAGTTGACCGCTCACGAGCTCAATTGTGTCAATATCTTGGCCCTTGTATGTAATTTGCCATAACGAACGGATGATTGTGTTGATTTCTTCTACTTTTTTTGAATGATACTGCAGCAATGACTCGTCCAATGCTTTATAGTAGCGATCCAAGTCTGCCACGGCCATTTGTGTTGTCTCAAACTGAATGAGCTTGTGACGATACTTTTCTTCAACATCTTTTAATGTTGGCACACGAAGCTGAACCTTTCGTTCACGAATGTCTTCCATTAACTGCTGTCTCTTTCCCTTCATCACAGCAAACGAATGTTCCGCCATATTCAATGCTGCACTCGCTGATGCTACTCGATCATTCACGTCATCAAGAAGTGGCAAGTTTCCAACCTGATGTTTAAGATCCTCAGCCTCAATACGCAACGTTTCCAACTCTTTTTGAAGCTCTCGATAGTCGAGATTGTCGTGAATTTGTCGCTTGACAATTTCATTTTTACTTAAAACTTCCTCAGCAATTTTTATCTGTGGTGTCAGGTCTGTCAATGATTGAATCGCTGCATCCTCGCGATGTTTCGTCTGTGCAATATTATCGCTTAATGTATGAGCTTGACGCTCCAGTTTGGCTAATTCGCCTTGCTCTACTTGCTTACATTTCGCACTGAAGACTTGAAAGTCCCCTTGACGTTCCTGAAGCTCCAAACGTTGCGCTCGTAGATCTTCTCTTGCCTCTGTACGTCGCATCTCCCGTTCACTTGTTTTCTTTCGAAGCTTACGCTCTAGCTCGGGCTCGGATGCTTTTAATTGGTTATAAGCGTCTTTTAACGCCTTCTCTTGCTCACGCAATCGATTCTGTTCTCTCACGGCCTCATCGTATTCCTTGCGCTGGGTTTCCATCCGAAATTTCTCTTCTTTTCGACTGAGCAAATCGTTTTGCAATTGTTGCAACGTGTCATTAATGTGATCTAGCTCCTTTTGCTTCCGCTGGAGCTGATGGTTAAGATCCTGGACTTGAGCCTGCTTAGCATCTTTTTCAGCTTCCACGTCCGACAATGATCGACCACTGGATCCCTGACTTCCTCCCATTCGCTCCTCTTCCTTTCGTAGTGCTATGTCAGTATGGTACAGCTCGTTAGCAGTTTTGCACAAAATTTCCATCTCGAACTTAGCTGTTCTGGCATCTTCAACCTGTTCCTGTGCCAGATCAAACGCAGCTTTCTTATCTTTCACGTCAATTTCTAAAGCTTTTTGAGCACTATAAACCACCTCAAGCTCCTTCACTTTATCAAGTATCGTAGTCTCCAACTCGAGCCACTTACGCCAACTTGGTATCTTCTCCTTGATCTCTGTCAAAGTCTGAAGCCACGATTTTTCAAGCTCTTCGGCTTCTTTTATCTTATTTGCAACCTTTTTGTCATCTGTTTTACTGCTTAAAATGCTTTCAAAAGCTTGTGCTTCCGCCGGAGTCATGTCGCGCTCGCACAATGGGCAGCAGTGCTCTTTTAAGCCTTTCTTCTTGTAAATGTTTAAGAACATGACCATGTTCTTGCGACGAACGACTTTATCCTTGGCATCTGCATAAGCTCGTTCCGCTTCTTTGATACCCAATTCAGCGCTTTTCAAATCATGTCCGGGATTGATTTTATCCAATAATTCTTTCAACCTCGTCATATGCTGCCGCTCAAGTTGATTCTTCGTTGATCGCATTAAATTTAATTCTTTTTCCACAAGCTTCGAAGACGTTGCATTTTCCATCAAATGCTGCTCAGCTGACACGAGTTCACTTTTTTTCGCGTCGAGACAGCGCTTACGCTCAGTAATTCGGCTATCAATATCAGAGATTGCTGTTAATAAAGTATTTCGATCTTTCGGCTTTTCGCCACCTTCAAATATGTCTTCGACATCGGCTACTTTTTCGAACAAAGTGGCCTGAAAAACTTCCTCCTTCTTCCGATGCTCGCTTCGCTTAACCTCAATTGCGGTATTTTCTCGGGCACGAAGACGCAGTTGGTTAATCTGCTGCCCAAGATCGTCCATCACACGGTTTATATCGTTTATTCGCAAATTAAAACCATGAATTTCATCTTTTAAGGCCATGACGTTGTTTTTTGCCCTGTACTCTGCTATTGTCTTCTCCGTTTTCGCCAATTGCGATGTCATTTCCTCAGCGTCTCGCTGTGAATGAATTCCAGCACCCCCAAGCTCTCGTAATCGGTTTGCAATCACCGTTTTCTCTCTTTTCAAGTCCGCAAGCTTTTGCTTTTTAGTGGCAAGGTCGTCCCTTAAGTGTTTCACCTGTGATGATAACTCTAGAAGCTCTGTCGTCATTTTGTCGTCATCCTGCCGTTGCTTCACATCGAGACTATTAACAGCGTCATGTTTGTCCTTGACGACGTTTTTAAACGCATCCAAAAAGCCCGAGACATCTTCAGGTTGAGATGACAAAGGCTGCAAGTGAAACCGGTACTTGGTGCTAAGCTTAGACGCCGAGTCAATCAAGTCTGCTACCAGTTTTTGATATGTATCAATATTGGTCTCTACGCGGGCTTTTGACGCACACAACGCCACGTATTCTTGTTTAACTTTTTCCTGCTCATCCTTCAATCTCTCCGCTTGCTCTTGTAGTCTGGAAAACGCTTTGTGATGTTCATCAATAATGGCATCGTAGTCGTTTAGAGAACTTTGCAACTCTTCGTCAGTATCATTCATGATTTTTTCGATCTTTCCATATGCAGTACGCACACTCTGTTGCTTCCTCTCCACATCCTCCTCACGTCTTTCCAACTGTGCGTGCAATTTCTTCACTTCATCTTGCAGTTGCTGCAACTCTTCTAGTGTTTTCTTTGCTTTGACAATTTCATGATTGGCCTCGTCTCCTTTTTCTGTGACTTCTTGGAGTTTTTCCTGCGCTCGTTCTATTTTGTCACGAATATCCTCCGCTGTTTTTCGGTGAGCCGATAAAATGTCAAGATCCCTTTTATAATCCTTAGCATTGTCCATTCTTGCCTTTTTAAGCTTTCGAATAGCTTCTAAAGCCTTGGTATATCGCGCCGATTCAAAGATATTATCAAAACGTTTTTTCAATTCGGCGCCTTCTCGTAATGGCCAATTGGATTCTTCTTGATGACAAAAGATGACGCTTTCGAGAATAGCTTTCGACACACCCAGCATATCGGGAATGTGTTGATCCAATTCGCCACATTTGTGACTTAAGGAGACCTTCTCGCCTAATTCATTTACTACTCGAATGACGCCATCCAGGGCTTTGAAAGTAATTGCCTTCTTCGTCTGTCGTACTTGGAATGTACGATGAATGAGCATGACCTTACCTGCTCGATTACGAAAGCGTAACCGTATACTGGCCTTTACTTCATTTGTGCCTGCAATCTTAGGGTCGTGCACGAGGCTTTGACCACTACGTGCGCCAGGAGGTAGACCGCCTGTGCAAGCTAGTTTAAGACATTCAATTACCGTAGTCTTACCACATCCATTATCACCCAAAAGAATGGTTAGAGGGTGGTAGAATTCGATAATTTCCTCGCGATTCGGACTAAAGCTGCGAATGCCGCGGATTGACAGCTTCTCGATACTGGACATTCTAACAAATGCAACTTGTGCGAAAAGCTCACTTTGTGTGCTGCACACATGAGCATCAGATATCCAAATTAGTGACTTAATGTAAAGTGTCAGCAAACAAAAATACTCAAAATATTTAGATACATACTCACCCCTCGCTTATTAATACTTCCAAAAAATAACATCGGCGATCCAATAAGCACGAAATCACACCGTAAGATTATAAACGGCGATATCAAGCTAGAGCAGTGCGTTACTTTGATGGAATAAGGAACTTACTCGCGTAAGTCTCGTAAAGCAATGGTAAGCATGTATTTTGCTGCGGAGAACTTGAGCTAGTTTATCGTCGCGCGGTATGCATGATGCATGAATGCGTCTTGAAGAGCATTTTAAAACGAAGAGCTTAAATAAAAACCTCCTTCTTCGTTGCGCTTTTCTCGACAATGATGGGCAAAGAAGATAATTGATATACTGCTGTATATCAACAACATCAAGCCGCTAGCAAAAACTCTGACGCGGTTGCGACACCTCGAATGTTTGATGAAGGATATAGAGCGTCAGAAACAAGGCAGCGACATCGAATGTGCCACAGAGGAACAGGGTAAGCTTTTTCGCGACTGATAGCGTGCAGCGCATAGGAAGACAAGTAACAGCTTAGACCAGTAGTACAAATCATCACTATGGTTGGCAAAGACACTACACCGCTAAGTGCCCTGTGCCTATTTGCGAGAACGCGGAGCAACAGCAAGCATGCATTGCTCAGCGTAAATGCTTTGATGAAACTTTTTGATCTTCGCTGGTGATCTTGCATGTGCCGCGAAGTCAACTTGCGTATGGTTGGTGCGACATTATATATGACGTACTCAAAAGAGTACACAAAAAACCACAAGGAAATTGTGCCAATTGATGTTCATCTGACGTTTTTAATCTGTCGAAACTGGGGACATTGTGATTCCACATGAAACCAAGAAGGGAGTGCTACTAGAAGAGTGGCATATTTTTAAGCTGTCATGCAATCGGGCCTTCATCAAGCGCTCACGAAGGAAGTGAGGCCGGTAACGTTTTAAGCGAGTTTGTTTTGCGAGTGCCACAAATAAAAATATGGAGTTCACGGTGTAAAGGGACTGCTTGGGCTGTACATACACGGTGCAAGCAGAGAAGAGAAGAGAAGAGAAGAAGAGTTAGCGATGACGAGGCCAATCTGAAAGTCCGTTGGGATACCATGGAGACAGAACGTCGCACCTATGTCACATTTGACTTGACAGCACTGGCTATGGCGAACTCAACACCATCGTCAAGAGATATTTGGTATTTTTTCTGACTGAATCGGCATTATGCAGATGATTCGCTAAACGGGATTCATAGCAATGCGTGTAGCCCAATGACTTCACCAACGTTAATTGGTAAGAAAATTATTTTGTAGCATTGTTGACAAAAACTTGCATTTACTAGGGCTTATCTGCTATGAACCAAGCTGGAATTCGCTGAGAATTTTGCCAAGTTTATAGCGCTAACCGAGACTCAGCCTGGGATAGTGGTCGAAGCTACTTTCTGTGATGGCGATAGCAAGCTCACGTCCTGTGAAATGGTCAAGCTCCATTAGCGCCAGGGTATTAAGTAACAGGACAGCCCCCTCAGATTTATGGCGTAGCCGAGGGTACACTTGTGGAATGTGCGCAATACATGATGGATCATGCAAAGTTTGCCAAAGACTTACCGAGGTGCGACAATTATGAAGACAATATTTTGCAAAATAGCAGCTCAAATCGCGGTTCAAAGATGGGCAAATCCCCACAACAATTCCGGTTTTGGACAAAACAAGGGCTAGCAAACTTCCAGGTGTCACGCATTTGTTACTGCTTCAAAAAAACGGGGCAAACCAATGCACGCGCCATGCAAATTTGATTTACTGAATGCTCCGAGCACAAAAGGATACTGCCTTAAAGAGATTAAGAGTGGCCACTTTCTAATCAACAGAGACACGCAGTTTATAGCGAGCGTCTACAAAAATTGTAAGCGCTCATATTGTAATAAAAATTGATGAGGGTGACAGAACTGACGGTCGTGGTTTTGGAAAAGCCGTGCACCCGTCATATCAAACACGCTTAAAAATGGCAGCCGTGATTTTATTGTAAATCAATAGGGGCGACAGCTGTTGTAAGATGAAATGTCGACGGTAGCTCAAGGTATCGAAGCGGCATTTGTTGTGGGTGCAGTGAAAGAATTGCCAACTTGTGTAGGACAGCAATGAAATTTAGCAACGTGGCCAAGTGGAAGGACACATGTAGGTCAGAGACCGACTCGCTACACAGCCCAATATATTACGGTTGACTTCGTTGCCTAGGGTACGTAAAGCGGTTGGCTTTTGTGGGCATTTTAGATCAAGAAAAACCAAGCTGGAGGTGTTGAGCGGTGGCAAACCCGATAGTTTAAGGTAAATTATTGTCTGCTTGCTTAAGCGTATACATAATGATTTGAAGCAGTCTAAACAAATGTGAAGCCGAATTATGATCGAGCTAGAATTCAAGCGGGATAATCCAAACACAATACTTGGGTAATCGGAGTACTACCTTGGTATCATGATCGGCATATCAACTTAGCAAAGTTGTCATAATGCGTCATACTGAGTTCGCAGAAAACACTTTTCAGCAATACAGTCAGGACTCCATAAAATTCTCAAGTCGACAAAGAAAATGTGTGAAAACAGCTGAAGGCGCAGCAAATCAAAGATTTATGTGTGGTTCAGCAATGCAATTGGCTGTTTATGTATGTTATAGTTGGTTTTCAACCGGACCTCGTAACTGTGGTGGAAAAAATCAGCTATTCTGCTTACAATCCATACCTAACCCACATTCACTCCGTAAAGATTGTGTATTGCAACATTTAAGGAGCCACCAGATGACATCAAGTTCTGTAAATCAGAAAAGGATAAGCTTTAGAGCTACTCAGACGAGGATTGTGCCGAAGACGCTGAAAATTGACAAAAAAGCGAAGATGTTTGCATGATTAGCTCCGGATGTATAAGTCGACAAATCAAGAAGCCGCGAGCAGTGGCACTTTCATCAGCATAAGCAGAGTACATGATACTGACAGGAAATGTACAAAAGTTTGGCTCAAGGCAATTTTCGTGTCAGCTAAGTGAGATGAAGAACGATGGACCTGTCAAAATCTTCGAAAAAATAAATTTAATCACGTTGCCTGATTCACAAGAAACAAGCACATCGACATTCGCTTTCACTTTTTCTGCGAAAAGTTTGAGGGCGACCAAGTCGAGCTATAATACCGTTTGGACAGATGTATGAAGGCGGACGTACTGCCCACGCCACTGTCCAATTTGAATTTTGCGTGATGTATGGGACTTTCAAGCACCAAGTACTGCCAAATCGAGTCGATAAGTCGCTTTGATTTGCATATTGTTGGTATGGAGACGTTTAATTGAGCCCTCATTGATCAGTATAGTTGCTGGTTAGTGATCTAGACAGGCTTGTTGACGGGGTGGCACAAATTGCAGTTTTGCCGACTATTCACATGGATCCAATAAAGTTTATCTAGGACGTAAATAAAAAGGTAAAAATTAAGTCGACATATTGTTAGGCTTCTAGTCACTGCATGGAAAAGTACTAAAATTTCGTGTACTTGACCCTGTCAGATTTAGTACAATTGTACTGATTACAATACGGTACAATTGTAAGAGATTCGTATCATACCTAGTGTGATCGTGAATATCTTATGTGCACCAAAATATCGATATTATAAGAACTTGGCTATTCATAAAAAGGAGTCCGACGTACACATGGGCTAACAGCCGCACGTGAGAGATTTTAAATCGCATATATATGGTATGAGTCTAAATAAGTATATTATCTAATACTTGTAATCTTGAACTTGAACGGTGAACTCCCAGTGTTGGTTATTTTGGGGCTTTTGGCTCTGCTTTTGGTATGATTGCACTAGCGTCTGCGCATTTGCCAAGGTGGACTCTGAAAGTCAAAGTATCTTCTATGCCAAGTACATGGCAACCCCAATGCACATAGTAGCGCTCGTAGTTGATTTGTTTAACTCCACGACCGAGACGTGGGAAGTCTGAATCTTCAGCGAGGATAAAATATCAAATGCTCGAGTAGTGTTTCCGGGACAAATAGATCAGCCCAACAATCTTTTGTCTACCTTGGGCCCCGATGGGAGCGTGAATTTGGCGGTCGAAGGGTCGGACGCGGAAACGGCTTGCCCAGAGGCGCTCATTTGCGTTGAGATTGTCCTGATGAGGCACGAAAAGGAGTGTTTCAATGGGAGCGGGTAAAATGAGAGATAACTTCCATCGTGAGACGTTGATGCTGAGAGTCACGGCCTTCCGGCGAGGACTGAAATAATCTCTACTTTTGTATGATAGAAGTTGAGATGGCATAAACTCCGCCTTGACTAAAAAGGGGCCACAGCGTGACACCTTTTGATTAGAAGATCGCGCGTGAGAATGGGCACATATTGCAACATCTCGGTAAAAGATGCGTTTCTAACGTCGTATGATTATCAAAATCAGTAAACAGTTCTAGGAGGTATTGAAAACGCCAAATGCTGATACGATATTCGTGTGTTTTGTGACGTGGACATGTAAGATGCTATATTGAATCTTTAAGGACTTTGACAGTGTGAAACGTTGCCTAGATTTGGTCCTCAATTCGAGATACAAACTAATTCTAGGCATGGCATAACTGGGATATACGAGCAATGGATCCACTGGGATTTGATAAACTAAGATACAACGCACTATTCTACTGGCAAAGCATTGGCGAGTCACGCTCTCAAATCCGCCTTCGGCGCAGCCACGAAGCTGTGCAGGACATAGGATAGTCCTATCTGATAGTAATGGTATGGCTAGGTGTCTCAAACAGAGCTCAGAAGGCACATCAGAATCAAGCCGGAGTCTTAGAATGTAGTAGAAAAGGTCGATTGTATTCGTAGTCTTTTGTGTATATCTTTTTATACGAGAAATTGACGACTGTATGTCGTGGCCCCCGAAGTGCATAATTGGCGAGAAGGTCAAGAACAGATGCAAACCGTTATAATCTATGCAAGGGTCGCTTGAAAGTGAAAGATGTCGTCAAAGTGGAGTCTCAATCGGCAGCTACACAACGGTTGATCCCAGAGCTTACCAGTACGCTCAGAATCGTGTACGTTACTTACGCATAGTGGAAGCTTCCAGAAGTAACGCAGACTAAGATACAACTTGGATTGGGGTCGAGACGTGGCACGTAGGCTTACTGAAATCGTCGGGTGAGCTATCTAAATGTGAAATGCTCGGCTACAAACGAAGCTGTATCTTAACCATCCCCTGAACTACCGGCTGCTAAAGACTAGCGACGCAGTTCCAAACCAACGAGAGTATGCATTGCAATGGCATAGCCGGTAGAGTGCATCCGAAGTTATCTTCAGCTATGAACGCACGACGAGACTCGCAGGGAGATCTTACGTGTCGCCAGAATCGAGTGAAACCACGAGAGCCAGCTGGCGGAGTTTCGTTCTCTGTCGGCACTGCTCGATTGGCATGGGGTAGCCTATTCTTTAAGTGGAACGTTTGGTGGAATGGCGAATTTGCCAGGGTGCTGGTGAAATGGCAGGTACCCCCACTCGGCAAACGCATGGGATTTTGAGGTCGCAAGAGAAGAGAAGTGACCAGACGCTGTTGCCTCCTCACACCTTCCACCATTTTCTCTTTCGGAAAAGAGGCAGGGACACCCATCGCGACGCACTTCCTTCTGCAAGGAGGATTGATCGTGTGGGAAGCCTGACGCTGTGTCGTTTGCTGTAACAGTCGCCTCATGGGGCAAGAAGAACTGCAAGAAGGAACTGATGATGAAGACGATTTATCTCTACAACCGCATTGTGGTTTTTACTAAGTATAGTTAAGCATCAGCCGGCGCTCTACCCGGAGGTCCACTATACTGAAGCTGGCTTGCAAAAATTTGAGGGACGTGAGACGACGCATTTTACTCCGGCATTCCTGCCAGTATTCTGATACCCACTACATATTTTTCGTGGAGAGCACGAGTTTATCCAACCGCTTCTGAGGAGTGATGAACTGTGAATTAGCGCTCTCTTCGATGTAGCGATCCCGACCGCGCGTGAAACATTCCTGCGCAAGATTGTTGCTGTGTAGAAGAATCAATATCCGACATCAAGAATAATATACAGCTGATTGAACTCTGACCAGAAACAGTATCAAATCATTTCAAACTGTCAGATAGCAAGTTCGTAATGTTTCGTAAAAGTGTTTAATTACATAATAATAGAGTTCCTCTTCTAAAAAATGCACTTCAACATTGTCAGTGTTTCAGTACAAACCACAGATAAATCACTGAATTTGATACGAAATGTAATCCAGCTGATATTAGCAAGTTGCATTGCATCGCCCAGACCACAGTTACTTCATTCTTTTGTCAAACGTACCCGGGGGTTCTCCAAACCATCAATGTAAAAAGGGTAAAATAAACAAGTACGTAAGACTATGTACTATGTGATATAACGCTGACGTAATGAGTGAGATCTCGTTTCAGCACCGCGGTCTCTCCGCATAAAGCACCCCAGACGACATCTTTCACGACGCGAATAACGGGGTCCGTATGGCCATCGGTTTCCGGATGACCAAGGGTTGACATATCTACTCTGTTGTCTAACACCTTTGACATAATCAATTCGAGCCTTGCTCATAAAAACGGAATCAAATGGCTATTAGCAAGCCTTAAAAGCAAAAAAAGTTGTCGAGCAACAGCTATGTGTCTTATATATATTTCCCTTCTTGTGTTTCAATCCAAACATGCGTCACAGTAATTCCGTCACTTATAGGAGCAACAGTTCCACACATATTTATACAAGTAGTACTGCTTGGACACAATATCGCTAACAGCGGCGAGACGAGTAATGTTGTGCGGATGTTCACAAAGCCCATTACTGGACGCATCTTTTAGATGACCACAGTGAAAGTCCATACTTAAGGACTTTCAACATTCTGCCAGAATCGATGACTTGACCCGAGGCGCCGAAGCATGGCGCGAGGATTAAAATCGTTGACGCGATTTATACGTGCGCACATATGTGTTTACCCAATTATACATTTTGGCCGCCAATACATAGTGCCTACTGAGTGGTACGTCTTTTTAATCCCGAGGGGTGGCCACTCAAAGACGTACCTCATACTGATTATGTACTTAACGTTTACGTCGTGAGCCACCTATACACGCAAAGTTAAATGCAGCAAGCCTTGTGATAAGTAATATAGGTATAGGCGTGCAATTGCGCGCTTTGATGAAGCGACAGCAAAGCCCAGAACCCCCTGTATCCTCGATCCATCTTGCTTGTGACCCGTACGCTGTACACACACCTTCGCCGAATGGCGACGTCATCATCGTGACATGCAAAACTTTATAGTCGTAGCGACGAAAAAGCAAACCCGCTGCCTCATTAAGTCAACCCGTCGTACTCATCACATGAGGATTACCATCGTGCCATTCCATTATCAGTGAGAAATGTGAAGACGACGTCGCTTGCGCAACGACGCATAATCGGGACGAATCATAAACGGCATAGTGTCAAGTATGAAAAAAACTACTTGAACTCGACGAGCGTATACTCTTGCCTTTTGTCATAATCTGTTATTTTCTCCATCACTTTAAGCCGGCGAGCCTTAATTGCGACTCCACATTAAAGCCCACTGACATCCGCTTGGAGTAAATCAAAGCCTGTGGTGAGCCTTGGCCTTGTAAACGACATCAAACAGCCGGAATAGAAAGTGCCAGAATCCATGCACAAATAAAATGTTCGTTTATGGTTTTGAAAATCACCTACTCCAACACCATTTGACATCGGCCTTAGGAGATAGGAGAGGAGAAGTATCATGTCGGCACACTCGCACTATACTTTTGCAAGTAGCTGACCAGGTCAAGCAAATTGTCAGAGGCTCTGACCAATCTACAACGACTTTTATCTTCCCACCGACAATGCTTCTAAATGTAAAAATGCAACTTAGAAAGAAGATCTCGTCGGCAATCAAGGTATACTTGACTATATTAGCGAATAGCTTATTTAAGTGCATACATTCTAGTACTGCCATCAAGTACTTAGTGAGGTTCTCCATTTCCAACTTGTGGAGTGCAACTTTGGACGCATCTATCGTTGAACTAAGTCTAAGCACAGCCACGATATGGCCCGAACAGCTAAGCCATCAGATAATTGAGTGGCGCGGGTGATTTAAATAGTTCCTGTTGCATAACCAGCCACTTCCAGAGCATTCTGCTCGGAGCATATATCGCAGTGAGAGGGAACTTGCGACCTCTCATCAGCAGTTGATAAGATCTATTAACCAGTCCGATTGAACTTGTCGCTTTAGCCAACCATGATGTTCATGCTCTCGGGAGCAGGAAGTTTCGAAACTCGGACAAGAAATTGTCGGGGCGTTTGCGCGCTACACCGATATTCGTTGAGTAACAGGTTGCTGTATTATAGCACCGAACTGACGAATACGCCACGAATTGTGATTTCTCAAGATGAAGATATTAAATACCGTATCTTCTATGTGGCCGACGCTACCCCACTCTATGCAATATCGGGCGTAAGAAGACGCACAGCTCGGTCAGTTGCCACTATTGGTGACCCAAGCTATTCAAATAAAAAAGCACATATGTGCGCACGTGTGAGACGTGTCAAAGGGTAAATCCCTTTCTGAATGCGGCAGCGCCGCTGGCCAGTTTACCGATAACCTTGGAGTGCTGGCAGTCCTTGTGCAGCGGACTTTCCGTAGCTTCGCGCTTAGAGGAAGCGTAATTTAGGTCACCGACCTTTCGTTCTATTCTTAGAACAAGTACGAGTTTAGCGGATCGCAATCCGCTAACTCCAAGAGTAATTATTGCCTTAACCCAAGGCTAATTAACGCATCCGTTAGAATCTGAAATTGACCGTTGATTTTTATCTGCGGTAAAGCCGCCAAATTTTAAATGCATAGATTTTCCTAAATATGTATAGTAAAATCTGCTGGCAAAACCTTTTCATGTACAGGCTGGCGAGTGGGCTACGCAGTGGGACCAGCACACACTGTCAAAATCTGGAAAGGCTACTGAACTTCAAATAAACCTATGACACTCTAGTAGATTCCCCCCGGCAAGACGTCCGGATATCGGATCATCGTTTGGCATCTACAATGCCTTTTTGTACTGCCTGCCATGTTTTACAGTCGCTCATCGTGCGCAGTTGCACGATGATCCTAAATCTATCAGGACTTTCTGCGGCTTCACGATGCTCGGGATGAATATCAAACTCTGGGCTGTGAGCCCCACCTCTCTTAGATGAATTTTTTCCTTATAAGTCTATGTCTTATTGCCCGCAATCTCCATGAAGTGCACCGCCCTGCGTCTACTTTAATTTCACTTTTTCCACGAGGAGCTCGTCGGACGCTCTTGCGTGGCAGCCCGACCCTTATTACCACTCAGCCGAGGAGAAAAGGTTCTAAACGAAAAAGATGTTTTGCACTTCCGCAGGCAAAACATTTGCGAGTACCGCAGAGCAGCTCAGTCGTCGTAGTTTACCTAAAACATTGTTACCTGGCGTGAAAAGTCACGTTTTTTACCGTATCGTCACAATAAGAAATTCGCGTTAGAAAACAATTTTTCCCTCTTTGTGACCAATTAAGATCGGCCCACTATGAGGTTTATTTGGTTGAGGGAGTTGTTGTTTGCATGATCAAGGAAAATTATATTTTGAGTTCTCTGACAGAAAATGACTTGATCAATTTTTGGGTAGCGCCGTCCTGTCATCATGACAAATTCCGATACAATGCCGAATGAAGTGGACCGTTTAGCTGAGACAGTGATCCCGTCAAGCACCGTTGTTTCTAACTCGCTTAATCGGATGACAAAAGTGGCCCATTTCAGATTGCGAAGCAATTTTTGTCACCTGTAGAAGTAGACAAGTAATTAAAAATGCGCTAGTTAAGTGTTTGCAGCACGGCAATGGTATCGAACAGGATGAAGGTACAAAAGTAAAGGTCTGATGAAGCGAAGAGAACAATTCTCGGTATATTCCATTTCACTCCGGTTTTTATATTGTATTTAGCAGCAAAACACTGTTAGAGACGGTTACCAACTGTCAACTGAGCTTAAGGATAGTGATGGCAGATCTTTGTATAAATGGGCCAAAGTGTGGTGACGAACGACACATCAGCGCCGGTCAAAACAAAACTGCTTTCTAATTATTTCA
The DNA here is from genome assembly GCF_900000015.1 of Plasmopara halstedii. NCBI lineage: Eukaryota > Oomycota > Peronosporomycetes > Peronosporales > Peronosporaceae > Plasmopara > Plasmopara halstedii. The sequence goes on along the minus strand of NW_020187732.1, from coordinate 253,998 downwards.
TTTAAAACGACAACTGAAGCTGTTTCTTAAGTATGACATGGGTCGAAATTTTGCAATCAAATTGCCGCGATTTACTTAAATTAGTTCCACTTGTGAATGTTTCTTGTTCGAGAGCATGGGCGAGTGTAAGTGTTTCTTGTCCGATAGCATTGATGACCTTATGGCTGATACGCGTGGCAGACTCATTAACGTCCTCCAGCCTGTGCGACCTGCTGAATGTTTGTAGCCGTAACAAAAGTAGAATAGGACAGCGGCCGCCAGCCACGCGCAGCTTGAGTAGATGCCTGTATAACTGATCTGAGCGGCCAGATAAAAATTAGCTAATGCTGCAAATGTTGGTAGAAATGGCACGAGCGGAGCTGTAAAGTTTTCATCGCTCTGAGTCTCTTGTGGGCATTTAAAATACATGACCAAACACACGACGACCATAAGCATAAGAAAAACGATTGCAACGACGAGGCACCAGTCGTTGCCCTCGTTTGCGTAGCCAATTTGGTAGAAAAAAGCCGCTAGGCATGCAAATACGACCATGAGACCGATCAGCTTGGGGGCCAATGACGGAGATTTTTTGCGCATCCGCACCATGAGAAGAGATGCCATGGACATATTGAAGGAAAGAAGGATGCCAAAGCTGACAATATCCCACAGCTTGTCAAACGGCATGACGAAGGCCACAATCGTGAAAAAGGCTCCTGAAATGAGTGTGTTAGCAAACAGCGTCCCATTTTTATCAACCTGAGAAAAGATACGTGGGATCAAGCCATCGCATGCCAGCGCATAATTAAGACGTGGCTGGGCTAGAAAACTGACTAGAACCACAACTGGCATTGTGCAGGTCTCGCCAGCACGCACGATTTTAGAGGCCCAATTTGCACCCTGATACTGAAATCCTGCACCAAAACTCTCGGCCTGTAAGAATGGGATCATTCCTGCTAGGACCAACGACGCAAAGCAAGACAGGAACATTGTGACAAGTACCACAGTTATGACAGCCAAAGGCATGACTTTTTTGGGGTTCTTGGCCTCGGCGGCCAAACAGCAAACTTCATCAAAACCAATGTATCCAAAGAAAGCTGATGAGGCACCAGTGATAATACCTTGGAAACCAAACGCCATTTTATTGTCGACTTCCTGGCGAGGTGGAATGAAAGGGATGAGATTGTCTGGCTCGATAAAAATGAAGCCAGCAACAATGATAAATAACACCACAAACACCTTGACGGTGGTTATGATGTTCACAAACCATTTGCCAAATTGAATACCCATCAGCAATACTGCCACACACAGAGCCATCAAGACAGCTCCAAGTAAATTTGTATAGTCTTCGTTTAACCACTGGTACGTGTGCTCTGGGTGTTCTTCAACCAGCCATTCTTGGACTTTGGTGGCCCAATTACGAGCAACACCTGCTCCAGATATACCGTACTCGAGCGTGAGCAGCCACGCTGCAACGACGGCTGGCAGCTCACCAAGAGCATAAAATGAGTATGCATACGTACTACCTGAGGATGGTACGCGGGTGACCAGCTCCATATAAGCCAGGGCGTTTATACAGCATACAACACCCGCAATAATCCAACTGATGAAAGCAGCCGGGCCAGCTGTTCTACTAATGATGCCGCCTGTTGTGGAGAAAACACCGCTTCCTAGAGTACTGCCCACTCCTATGCATACTAGATCGAAAAATGACAATTGGCTCGGTAGCTCTTCCGCAATT
>NW_020187732.1:251664-252271 GCF_900000015.1 Plasmopara halstedii | reverse complement strand
ATATTGCAGCGTACATCAAAGAGCCCACCAGTTCTCGATATGGGTAGTGGGTCAAGGGGGCATCGGTCTTTGCGGTGAGGGGTGCGTTTGGGTTGGCTGGGATCGCGGTTGGCTTGCAGTCGGCCAACTGAAAACGTTCGGCAATCTTACGAATATAACCGCGATGGTTTAGCTCCATTTGCGTGAGGCACGGTCGCGTCGCACTTCTATGCCCAAACAATAGAGCAACTCACCAATTTCCTTGATGTCAAATGTTCCTTTAGTCCGTCGCGCACCAATTTAATGTAGTCCAGTTCCGGGCCAATAACAATCAAATCGTCCACATAAGCAATCACCGCGCAAAATCCAACACGTGATACAATCTTGACGAAAACACATGGATCAGACTTAAGGGACTCGAACCCTTGCTTGTTAAAGTGGTCACGTAATGTGTCGTAACATGACTGCGCGGCCTGTTTGACACCATATATAGCGCGTTGCAGCAAACATACCCAACCTTGTTAGATACGTCTTCATAGCCATCTGGCTGACGCATGTAAACTTTTTCATCCATGCGGCCATAAAGGAACGCGGTGTCCACATCAATCTGCTGTATTTCGTAATCTAG
>NW_020187732.1:250315-251654 GCF_900000015.1 Plasmopara halstedii | reverse complement strand
ACGACTTGGTTGGAATGCACACTCCAACAGCTCGTCGAGCGGGCCTATGCCCATAGATCTCAGCTATGCTGAGGACGAGGGAACAGAGCTCCTAGTTGCCGGGCAGCACACAAACACACGACGGTTTTTTGTCTGTGAAGACACCCATCACCTTCGGAACGGTTGCCCCCTGCGCAAGGCGCGTCAACGTTCTTCGATTTATCGCTCCAATGCCTATCAGTCTGATTCGTCGCGGGGAAACGACCACCCAGTCGGCACGGAACGACCTACTGGGGAATAACTGAGTTCTGTTGAGCCTCAGGGTGGTAGAGGTCAATAGGACCCAGCCCCAAAAAGCTCCGTGCTTTTGAACACGGAACGTGTATACAAGCCGGGCTTGCAGGTCGTGGAGGTGACCGTAAAGGGCTTCGAGAAGCCATGGAAGATTCTTATCGATCTCGGGGCGCCGGGCAATTATGCTCGACGCTCCACGATGAAAGATAGTCAGCTGTATGCTGAACGCAGAAAGCGCGGTTGGGTGACATCGTCACTGTACACCTAGCGACGGGGACACTTGTCATGGTCCCGAAGGTCCCTGTGGACCTCGGAGTCAAGATCCTTGAATTTGATAGCGTGGAGCGCTGTCTAGTTTTCGACTTGGATGCAAGATATGACCTCATCTTAGGAATAGCATGGTTGGCACACCATGAACCATGAATTGATTAGAGGTCATAGAACTTGGGTGCTACGTGCACGTCTCCGGGTGGAGCTTAGGCGAGTCATGAACCCACCTCTGCTAGGAGGCAAGCTCTATTGGCAAGAGCACTGGACCGAGATGGTCAACGTGCTAGACATTGGAAAAATCCGAGTTGGAAGACACCACCGGTGTATTGGACAGCATTCAGAAGCGTAGCTCGTGGGCTGATCGTGGAGTGGCATGTAAACCACTGAGCGCTGCTCAAGAATCAAAGCAGTCACTGCATGTCATGCGTGACATGGTCGGCCAAGGGCCGAGGCATCGAGGACGAGGCCCTCGTGATGCGCGTGGAGTGGCACGAAAACCTCTGAGCACTGCTCTCGTTGCGAAGCAGTCGCTGCATGCCATTGATGGCGTGGTCAGACTGAGTCCGAGGCATTTTGGGCACGGCCCTTCCGATGCGCGTGGAGTGGCACAGTATCCACTGGACGAGGACGACAGGGTTAGCAGTTCTTCGTCGGATGTTGTAGATAACATCGAAGCTCCAAAAAGTGAGGATGACACGGATGACGCGGATTGCGTGTTCACCCTGGTCTCACCGAGACGTAGAACCTTTTTACAGAAGCGACGGCGACCCCGTATGCGGGCTGCAAGACGTCGGGC
>NW_020187732.1:249532-250305 GCF_900000015.1 Plasmopara halstedii | reverse complement strand
GAACCTCAAGTACAAATACTATACGAGACGCATAATACCCTTTTGGTTAACCTCCACGAATGAGAAAGACATACTTTTCCACTATTGGTGACCTAACATGTATAGATATGTAAACACATCTGCGCGCATGTGTGAAGCGTGTCTAAGGGGTAAACCCTCGTCATACGTGGCGGACGCTTTAACCAACTTAATACTTCATAAAAAGTGATGGCAATCAATATTTTCATATTTTTATTGGTCATACAAAAGACAAGTACGGATATACCGGTATCGTGGTCGTTTGGACGATTTGCTAGATATGGCTCGTCACGCTGCTGTCGGCGAACCTGTTAACAGCGAGAAGACAGCCAAGCTGTTCTACAATTACCTGCTACGCCAAAATGCTTTTTCGGTAGCAATTGTCATTATAGAGTTCTGCACATTACAGGAAAGCGTTGGCGAACATAGTTTAGGATGCTACCACCAAATTACACATGACAACCCGTGACCATCCACAAAAAAATGATTAGAAGGAACTCGTGAATCGCGGTGTGGGAAATATCTTTGAAAACACTTACGCGTAGCGACCGCGGAGCTTGCGTTCTCATTGAGCTTGTGTTGTATAACGCATCACATTCTATCAGAAGCTACCATATTTTATATCGGTGGTGTTGTAATTCAACATCGTAGCCAAAAAAACACAGAATTCATCTCAAAAGATCAATCGCGATGCGCGTGGGGCGCGAAGATATAGTAGAGAGACAGGATGACCAAAAGCAACACACCGATGATAA
>NW_020187732.1:247386-249522 GCF_900000015.1 Plasmopara halstedii | reverse complement strand
GAGAGGAAGACGGCGACATCACCCTCGAGGCTATTCCCGCGGTGGGTGCTCTTCTTGATCTGGACGAGACATCCTTCGAAGCGTTTGGCGTTGCCTTGAAGGCAGGCAATTTAGCCGAGGTGGTCATTATACGACCAAACGAGGAGATTAATTCGCCGTCGCTTCTGGATGAAGGTGTCCTGGAGGACACTAAAAGGGTGCTGAACGCATCAAAGACTCGCCGTCGGTCCTACCTCCGGACCGAAGTGTGCGTCATGAGATTGACCTGGTTCTCGGGACCCAAATACTGCGTAACACGCCAATGGCCCCTGTCAAAGGATCAGTGCGAACGTCATTGACGCCTTCTTTCATGCAAAGTACGTGGCAGAATGGTGCGTGAGAGCAAGTCTCCCCATTCGACACCCACGTTTTATGTCCGGAAGCCGACCGGTAAGTGGCGTATCGTTTACGCTTACAACAACTCAACGCTGCCACCATTCCGGCACAAACGCCAGTTCCTAGAATGGATAATTTTCAAAACAATATGGTCGGCTGTACAAAGTACTGCGCCCTCGACTTGGTCGATGGTTATTACCAATTACTCATGAGAGCGAGTGTTATTCTGCTGACAGCGGTGAGTACTCCGAGTTGGATGCTCTAGGAGTGGCTAGTGATGCCCCAGGGGCTGTCAAATGCATTAGCAACATTAATCGTATTGTGACGCAGCTGTTCAGGGCTCCACCGGGCGTATGCGTAGACATAGTCCGACGACATCTTCGTCCACAGTCATGCGGGGCACGGGAGGACATGTGGAAAACCACATCGTTCATTTGAGAGTGGTGATCGAGTGCATGGCACGAATAAGCTGTGTGCTAAAGCCGATATATGCATCTTTGGCGCGGAAGAAATTTCCTTTTCAGGTTGCTTCATTGGAAAGCGTGGCCTTCGAGCAAATCCCGATAAGGTCAAGGCCACTGTGGAATGGCCGGTTACAAAGAACCAAAAGGACTTGCGCAAGTGGCTTGGCCTCGCCAATTAGTTACACAAGTATAGCGCAAATTATGGGGAAATGGCACGGCCATTTTCTTTTCTCCTTAAAAAGGATAAGGAATGGTGTTTGAACAGCGTGCATCGGGAGGATTTTGACAGGGTCAAAGACAGCCTCCTTAACGCACCAATATTGGCGCTGCCAGATTCCGATCGTGCTTTTCGTGTTGTCATTGACGATTCGGACTTTGCTTTCGGGTGTACACTGCTGCAAGCAGACGCCGAAGGGCGAAATCGGGTGATCGCATTCGAATCCCGCCAGCTTAAGTCTTCAAAGAGGAACTATCCAGTCCATGACAAAGAATTGCTTGCGATGAATTATGTGCTTGTCAAGTTTAGGGTGCACCTGCTTGGCTCATACCCGTTTGTTATCTACACAGATCATGCGTCATTACGCACTGCGACTCTATCGCCTCATCTCTCGCAGAGGATGATCAGGTGAATCTCATTCGTTGCAGAATATGAATTCGAGGTGAAGTATATGCCAGGAGAGCAGAATGCTTTGGCTGATGCGTTGTCACGCAAACCGGACAATAAGCTGGCTCATATCACGACGGTGACGTCGTCAGTGACAGATTTTTGATCCGCGTCGCATACGCGGGTGATGATATGTGTCTAGCGCTGCGACAGGCTCTAAGGAGTAAGGAAGTTTGGAGTATTGGACTGGAAATTGTCGGCGCGTTTGCGCGCATGATGACACCGATATTTATTGAATAACGGGTTGCTGTATTAAACCACCGATTCAACGGATACACCACAAATTGTGGTTCCTCATGATAAGGATTTAAACACCGTATCCTTTATGAGGCCCACGACACCCCACTCAGTGTTTATTCCGGACGTGAGAAGATGTACAGCTCGGTGCGTTGCCACTATTGGTGTCTAAAGCTGTACAAGTAAACGAGCACCTATGTGTGCATGTGTGAGACGTGTCAGAAGGTGATACTCTCTCAGACTGCGGCGGCGCCGCTGGCCAGTGGACCGGTACCCACCGGGTTTTGGCAGTCCATGAGTATGGACTTTGTGTTTGGCCTGCCGAAGGACTCGGCATGCAACACGGCTGTCGTAGCCTTCGTCGACTGTTTGGGCAAAATGGTTCATCTTGCGGTG
>NW_020187732.1:246224-247376 GCF_900000015.1 Plasmopara halstedii | reverse complement strand
ACGAGATGTGCATGATGTGACCACACACCCAAACAAGAATACGGTACGAGGCTAGGTAGCCAGTAGTTATGCATGTATTTAGATTTTACTATATATATTTAGTTTATATAGGAAAATCTAAACATTTAAAATTAGGATAAAAAGATAAATAAAAATCAGTTTTAAATTTAAACCGAAGAGTCAATTAGCCTTGGGAAGGCAATAATTACTCTTGGAGTAAGCGGATTGCGATCCGCTAAATCATATTTAGTTCTTGTAAAGAACAAAATGTCGGTGACCTAAAGTCCACTTCCTCAAGTATTTTTGCTACGGCAGCCCCGCTGCACTGTCTGATGGGAAAACATACACCCTCGGCGTGAAGTGGACTATAATGTACCACCTTTCAGAGTCGGTATACAGATACGAAAATTCCCGTAAGTCCCATCTCGTTGGCTGTCAAGCCAAGAAGATAATAATACTCACTGACTCCCTACATTTTGTTTGACGGACAGGCTCTGCCATGAAGCCGAAGCTTGGCTGATACCTTGGGCGCTACGCACACGTCTCTTGGTGGGACTTTGGTGAGTCATGAACCCACCTCTGCTAGGAAGCAGAAGCGCTATTGGCGCGGGCACTGGACCGGGACGGTCGATGTGCTGAATATAGGAGTATCCGAGCTGTCGAACACCAAAGGTGCATTGGACAAGATCCCCGAGCATGGCTCGCGGGCTGAGCGTGGAGTGGCACGTAAGCCATTGAGCACTGCTCAGGTATCAAAGCAGTTGCTGCATGTAAAGAATGGCATGGTAGGACGAGGTCCGATGCGTCGAGGCGAGACCCTTGTGATTCGCGTGGAGTGGCACATAATTTACTGAGCACTGCTCACGTTTCGAAGCAGTTGCTGCATGCCAAGCATTGCATGGTCGGACGTGGTCCGGGGCATCTTGGGCAAAGCCCTTGTGATGCGCGTGGAGTGGCACGTTATCCACTGGACCATGACTGCGGAAATAGCAGCTCTTTGTCGGATGCTGTCAATAATATCAAGGCGCCGGTGAGCAGAGAGTGGGGCACTAAACGATGCTGAGTGCATGTTCCCACTGGTCTTGATGAGACGTAAAACCTCTATAGAGAAGAGAAAGCGTTACCGTATGTTATCTGCAAGACGCAGGGTGC
>NW_020187732.1:245196-246214 GCF_900000015.1 Plasmopara halstedii | reverse complement strand
ATACTGGCGCTGCCAGACCCTGATCGTCCTTTCAGCGTCGTCTGTGACGCTTCGGACTGTGCCATCGGCTGTGCAGTTCATGACAAGGAGATACTTGCGATGTAGTATGCGTTTGTCAAGTTCAGGGCCCAACTGCTCGGCTCCAAGCCGTGTGTGATCTACACAGATCATGCGTCACTAAGCACTGCGACTCAGTCGTCCCACCTCTCGCAGAGTATGGCTAGATGGCTATACATCTTTGCGGAATATAACTTCGAGGTGAAGTATCAGCCGGGAAAGCAATCACGCAGAACAGACTATGAGCTTGCTCATGTTACAACTGTAACGTCGTCTGTGACGGATTTGATCCGCACCGCGTATGCGGGTGATGGGATGCGTGTAGCATTGCTACGGGCTCTAGAGAGCAAGGGGTTTGGAAACTCGGACAAGAAATTGTCATCAAGGTTGCGTGCACGATTGCACCGATATTCGTTGAATAACGGGTTGCTATATTATAGCATCGATTCAACGGATACACCACGAATTGTGGTTCCTCATGATGAGGATTTGGAATATCGCATCCTCTATGAGGCTCACGACACGCCACTCAGTGGTCATCTCGGTCGTGAGAAAACGTCCGACTCTGTGAGTCACCACTATCGGCGGCCCAAGCTGTACAAATGGACGAGCACCTATATGCACACGTGTGAGACGTGTCATCGGGTGAAACCGTCGGTGAAATTCGTCGACCGGTTGAGCAAGATGGCTCATTTGGCGGCTTTGCCGGACACCATCGACGGAGTCGGTACAGCAACGCTTTTCGTGGATCGTGTTTTCCGTCAACACGGACTTCCAGAGTCGATTGACTCTGATAAAGACCCCCGTTTCACTGGAATTTTCGATGGACTATCTTCAAGGTGCTCGGCACCAAATTGGATATGTCGACAGCGTAACATCCGCAGACCGATGGTCAAACCGAAAGGGAGAATCGCGTCATCGAAGACGTTCTCCACAGCGTCTGCGCTGAGACGCCGAGGCA